>NC_072476.1:70991556-71289056 GCF_027574615.1 Eptesicus fuscus
GTCAAAGGGCCATCCGTTTACCCTTAACCATCAGTGATGTGAGAGTAAAGTCAGGTGTCAGGAGGGGAATGGGCTGGGTAGCCCGGGGATAGAAGACTTTCATAGGGAATGCCGGAGAGGGCCTGGTTTTATTAAGTGCGTTTTGAAGAAGCAGGAAGTGCATTGAGTAGCAGCGGATTCCATACTAAGACTTTCTGTGCCCGAATCCCTGTGGTTAACAAGGGTCTACTTCCCCTTTGATACGGGTGCTGTGTCAGCAGGCATCCCTGCACGTGGGACACAGCCAGAGTGCGACACTTTCCAGAACACAGGCCACTCTGGAGCCCTTGCTGTGCTGTTTCCAGGTTTTCCCTTGTTCCTCCAACCTGAGGACTTTTCTTGGATGCTCCGTTTTTGTCAGCCCTGCTATCCTGGCTATTTCTGTTATAGCAGTAATTAGCAAACTAGCTGGGGAGAACAAACAAAGGAGAATAAAGGCCTCCCTCCAGCCACTCAGGCGTGGATGTAAGAATTTGGTGCGGTGAATCGTTTTAGCACAAAAGGACAGGGAACTATCTAGTCTGAACTTAAGCACAGAGGTCCCTAAATAATCCTGCCTTAAGTTTGGCATGGACCATTTTGCTAAGCCCGTGAGTGCCATCTTCCCTTCTGAAGTTTCACATCCTTTCTCGTCAGAAGTCGCAACCTAATTGCATTCCTGACTTTAAGCAGAGCTCGCTGGCCAAGACAGTGGACACTTGGCATATTAATTAGCATCCACGTCACCAAAGAGGTAGTAGCTGAGTCCCGAGGTTCTGCCAGAGGACAAATATGTAGAGGTTTATATTCACTGAGCAATTGCCATTAAACAGAAGAGGGGCCGGGATGGAGACCGGCTGGCATAACGGTAAATTGGGGTTTGGAAGACTTGCAGAAGCCTCATTTTCTCCTAACAGGCTGGGCTCCACCTGTTGGCTCCAAGTGTTCATGAGTGTGGTGGGTGGGTGGAGGGGACTCTGGGGAGTCGTGGGCTTGTTTTCTGGTTCTCATCCAGAATGGCCAGTTCATTACAAACAGTCTCCAAGGCTCTGTTGTATTAAGTTTTCTTCAAAGGCGCTTCTATTTGGTGATATTTGGGGATGGGGACTCGAGAATGAGTGAGTAGGAGTAGGTTCTACTTCTGGCCTGATGCTAATTGATTTTCCACCGTGGAATTTTGCAGCTGGGGTAGGCAGTGGGGAAACAGAACGTCAGGCCAGTGCCCCGCCCTGAAAGCCCACCAGGGAAGCTCAGACACGAGTGACCTCATTCATCTCTAAATAGCCTGTGCGTCACCTTTCTGTGTGTGCAGTGGCCAGGCACTCTTATCTGCTGAGCAACTCCTTCACTTACACTGTTGTCTGACCAGTGTCATCCCCGTTGGGGAAAAGCTCCGGAGGGAAAGGAGTTGGTGTTTATTGAGCACTTACTATGTCAGGCACTGAGCAAGGTGCTTTACCAGGTTCTTGTTTACTCCTCAGTGTCATGGGGCAGGGTACTCTCCCTGCCCCTTCTGGCAGAGGAGGAAGCTGAGCATGGTCAGTCAGGGGTGCAACCGGCTTGGGAACCCAGACCTGGTGGATTCTGAAACTCAGGCAGTTGAACACACGACCCAGAACAGTCTCATCACACATACACACGCACACACACACACACACACGCTGACAATTAAGTGCCTATGTTTCTAGTATTGCGCTAATTTCCTAAAATAGTATGTTGCATAACTACAATGGCATGAGGACTTTCAAATGCATTGTGCTTTGTGAGATAAGTAGTCACCCCTCACCAGACGTCAGCCGGCATGATGCAGAAACTTCCGCACTGGGCTTTCCTAGTTCCCCACTTCCCTCCATCTTCCCGAACTCCCTGCCCTACCAGCTGCCAACACGCCATGGGGCTTTGTAGTTCTTACGCAGTTGACATGACCTGGGTTAGTAAGATCTAATTGTTCAGAACAGAGCCATGTACCCAGATGTCAGATGTGAGCTGTGCAGTGCTTCCTGACCTTGGAGAAGGGGCAGAAAACGGGGCTGCCCATGAGCACTGTGGCCCCTGTCAGGGTTCAGGCTCCTCTGAAGGAGGGCTGAGCTGTTAGAGCAAAGCCCTCTGGTAATGAAGCCATTTGTCCTTGGGAAGAGAATGAGTCCTTGTGAGATCAGAAACAATGGGCATGCTGAGTTCCAGACCTGGGTGAGTGGAAGCTGGGGCAGAGGCGCCTGTGATGAATCGGGACAGTTCATTCTTTACAGGCAAGTTTCTGTTGTCAACAAATCCACTCAGTGGGAAAGACAGTCAATAGTCATTTTTAAACCATTTCTCCAAGTGACTAAGTCATGAACTCTTGCGTTTCTTTTCTTCTTGCATTTTAATTAGTATAGTTTATTTTATCTAAAAATGACCCTCTGAGAAAATGGGTGAAAAGACAGTTTGTGTAGCAATGTGTTATTTTTTTATGGCTTTATTTCCTTTTATTCTCTTTTACCCATGAAGCAAATACTCGTATGTCTCTGTTGGTAATTTGATTCCCAGGCAATAAAATTAGGTGTTGCTGCTCTCTACTGTTAAGCAAAAACTTTTGGTGCAAGTTTTTCAAACTTAGCTGCTCTCCTATCAAAACAGCAGGCAAAGAGACCCGTGCACTTTAAAAAGCGCAGCCCGTCTGTTGATGGTTCACTGCCAGTGTGTCCAGATCTGTCTGGACCCCTGTGCTGTTTGACTTTTTCTAAAAAGATGGTGGAGCGGGCGCCCCTGGGGCGGGTGGAGGGGCTGGCAGGGCCTCTTGCCTTTGTCACGCTGCCTGGAGATAAGGGTAACCGCCAGTCAGTTCGGAGAGTTTGGGGAGGAAACAAAGACCACAAGCTCAGGAGAAGGGCCGCGTGCTGGCTGGGGACCGGACCGCTCCACCAGGTTCTGTGGGGGCCTGGTGGGGGCCGGGGCGGGAGGGTCTGGGGTGGGAGCGGACGACTGCGGGAAGGGCAGCAGCGCAGGGAGTCGGGGCGGTGCAGCCCGGCCAGCGCTCACACTTGGGTTTGGGGACCGGCAAGTTTGCCGCTGCAGGGGCGGGGCCTGGCGCTGCTGACCGCCGCCTCCTCTTCTCCCTTAGGTGAGGCTGCTGAGCTCGGAGCCCGACATGGCAGCATGACAGCCCAGGACCGGCGCCAGGATCCCGGAGAAAGGAACCCTGGGCTGTGGGAGTGAGTCCCCCCAGCAGCGACTTCCTGCTGAGGCCGCCCGAGCCGCCGCCTCCACCGGCTTTTTATTGTTAACTCCGTGGACTCCTGCCTCTTCCCGCCTTGAACAGCAATATGTGTCATGTCATTGTCACCTGTCGCTCGATGCTCTGGACCCTCCTGAGTATTGTGGTGGCGTTTGCAGAGCTCATCGCCTTCATGAGCGCAGACTGGCTGATTGGGAAAGCCAAGACCCGCGGCGGCGGCCCCGACCCCGAGGAGCGGGGAGGCCCCGCGGAGCCCCACCACCCGACCCTGGGCATCTACGCCCGCTGCATCCGCAACCCCGGGGTGCAGCACGTCCCGCGAGAGACGCTGTGCGGGCCCTACGCTGAGAACTTCGGGGAGATCGCCAGCGGCTTCTGGCAGGCCACTGCCATCTTCCTAGCCGTGGGCATCTTCATCCTCTGCATGGTGGCCCTGGTGTCGGTCTTCACCATGTGTGTGCAGAGCATCATGAAGAAGAGTATTTTCAACGTGTGCGGGCTGCTGCAAGGAATTGCAGGTACGTGTGCGAGGAGGGAAGGGGCCTGGGAGCGGGAGGGGCTCTGCGCACACACTTGCTTTCTCACTCACTGCGGGTCTGGAAGACCCTCTTCTGTCTGGTCAGGTTGATTTTGCAAAAGTTTTGTTCTCAGCACCACGGGCGCGCCGCCCTGGTCACCCCTTCCCCCGTTGTACTCCCCTTTGGGGGAAGTGTCTGTTCCTCGGCTCTCATGTTCCTGTTCATTGCTATTTCCTCCGGTTCTAAGTTGTTGGATTTTGTTGAAGAAACGACGACTCTGCTTTTCCCATTAAATTAAAGGCATGTTTTCTACATAGTGCACCCACTGAGGAGTTAGGTCCCACCTGCAGCAAGCACTCTGTGCTGAGAAGGAATGTGAGTGTGGGGTGTCCGTTCAGGGAGGGGAGCTGGGAGCTGGTTGCCACCACTGTCAGCCCAGCCCGATGATGTCAGCTTTGGTAGGGGAAGCAGCAAGCTGGGAAGGAATTAGTATCAGCTGCTCTGAGTTTCATGTGCTGGTGTAAATTGTCTGTCTCCTGGAGCCTGGCGAATGTTCTGTGCAGATCAGAAAATATAAACTAACTCCCACTTTCTGGAGCTTTCTCACTGACGAGCTGGTTAGAAATCGGTGGAGAGAAAAGTATGAGCTCCTTACAGTGATTGAGAGGGGAGGCTGTGAGCTGCAAGAAACTTCCAAGGCCACCAGCTCTTTCATGGACTTGGCCACGTTTTTCATTGCTATTGAAAGGTGGATCCTGAACCAAGAGGGGAGGGAATCGGTTTGTCTGGGCTCAAGGGACTTATTCTAGATGGCAGAAACATGCGTGCATGCGGGACAGAGTGAAGACGTCCTCAAGGAAGCAGAGGGATAGACTCTTGTTTTGATTTTCAGAAAAGAAATGAACATTTCAGCTATCATAACCAAGCTGTTTATTAACTTGAACTCTCTAACAGGAGAAGCAGCAATCCACCTGCAACCCTAACTGAAGGGCACAATGACTCATCCCTCAGCAAATTCTAAAGTGTGTGCACAGAACTCCTTGACAGTGAGGATAAGCGCTGGACCTGGTGTCCAGGCCTGGAAAGAAACCGCCTAAATGAATTCCCTCTAGTCTGCCTTATAGCAAACTCTTGAGCTCAGCAGGCTGGCTTCCAAGTAGACAGATCAAACACGGGGTTTTTCCCCAAAAAACAGCTGATGAGAAAATGTTTTCCTTCTTCAAATCTTAGGGGGCTGTGTGTGTGTGTGTGTGTGTGTGTGTGTGTGTGTAGGGGGTAATGGGCCCAGAGATAAATGTACCACCTCTCTGTGTTCCTCTTCTGAAAAGTAGGGAGTTTGGAAAATATGACATTACCTTGGATTTTTTTTTTTCTTAGACTTTTGATTTCAGCTTTGGTTAGGAGAAGAAGAAACTGTCCTCTTTTTTTATTCACTTATGAAATTTGAAGTTTATCTTTATTCCCTTCAGACACACAGGGCCTCAAGGATTTGTGTTTATATTCATGTGTATATCTACAAGCTTTTGTTGAGAAGTTATTAGCAAAAGCTTTTAGGAAGTCAGTGTGAACATGCAGATGAAGGGAAGCCAGCTCACAATTTACTAGTCCTATTGAAGAGTTCTGGTTGACCAGAGAGGCAATTTTCCATGCATTTACAGTGAGCTTTATCAATATGCTGGTATGCAGGTGAAATGGGTTTGTCATCCCTAGGAATGCTTTTAATCCTGAGAAACAGTATCTTCAGGCAAATGAGTGGCCATTTACAGTAAGGGCTGGGACTTCTTGGGCTATACCACCATACCTGTTTTTACAGTCATGCAGAAACAACTTCAGATACCCTTCAGTTTTAAAGACTATTTGCATGCAGTTTTTAATACAGTGTTTAGTCCATTGAATTCAGTCTCTAAGAAAGTGGACTAGTCCAACAAATTTTTTGGTGCTCTTGTTGGCTATTTCACATAAATGGCAAGAACATTCATTTTGGCACAAAGATTAGTACATATCTTTGGTATTATTCACATACTCCAATGAGCTATTTCTGACACCTCTCTCTCTCTCTCTCTCTCTATCTCTTTCTCTTTCTCTCTCTCTGACTGTGTGTATCAGGCCTCTGGGAAGAAGGATTGAAGAGAAGAAAGTAGCAGCATATCCCCCATGCAAGTCTGTTGGTCACAGGTCTCCAAAGTTTAATTTCCTAAAAGAAATCTTAACTTTCTCCCAACCCCCATCACTTATGTTCCCCCTGCATACACACAGGATCTTAAGTCTGAAATTACTAAAAATGTTAATTGGCAGGAGGCAGAGATTCCTGTACAGTCAGACTATCTCTCTAGGGCCCACTGATCTAAGACTAAGCACTGAAATACAGGGAAAGCTGTTGCTTTTCTCCTTCCAGTTGAGCAGCATCCCTCTGAGAAGACATCACAGGAAAGAAGGACTAGTCGCCAACTCCCTCGTGTTGGGGTTGGGTGAGAGGCTGTAAGGGATGCTCAGTGGGCTTTCTCTCCTCAGGGAGGTCTACACCAGGCAGTTAAGCCAACATAAACGACAGCCATGGTCCTTGGGTCTATGGCTGAGAAAGTGTGTCGGAAGCAGCTGACTTGCTTTCTCTCCTCTTGGCCAACCTGTAACAGCATGTGGTCAGCCCCAGCCTCAGCCAAGCACTTGTAGCAGCTGTGAGCATCAGTCTTTTCTCTCCTCTTGCCTGCTTTCTCTCAGCCCTGCCTGGATCTATTTGACACTGAAACAAATGGTGAGGAAGGAGGCTGTTGCCAGCATAACTCTTTGGAAATACATTCAGACTATTCATTCTTGCACCTTTCATTTTGGCAACAATGGCAATTTTGTAAAATGCAGTTGGATGAGTAATTACAAGATATGTAAGAATATTCCTTTATTATACCTAATTTTAAAGAATAGGCCACAGGTGTTATAGCCTTCATTGTCTATAAAAAAACATAACATAAATAATCTTGATATTTTGACTTTAGCAGCTGGTGTGAAAGAACCTGCTACTTCAGTGGAAATCTCAAGATCTGGGTTACTTATAAAATAATAATAAAATACCACTCTTCACTCTTAAGTTAACGCAGATAGCAGGATTTACCTTCAAGGCCCATTATGTGGGCACCCAGCTGACACTTCCTAAGGACTTGTGCATAAATGCCCTTGGTGTTCCATACTTACCCTTAGTAGCAATTAAAAATCTAAGCCTCATATGGTCCTGGATCAGTCCTGATCTCACCTTAAAGTGGCTGTGACATGTTGCCCAATTGACCTCACTTCTCTAAGCCTCGGTTTTCTCACCTGTAAAATGGGTATAATGTTTTGAGAATTAAATTAGATAATATATGAGAAAGGCTTAACTACAGGGCTTGACACATAATAATAAGTGGTAGATATATATGATTATTAAATTTAAAGTATTTCTGTTTTCTTGGCAGGTTTTAGTGTATTTTTTATGTTTCCTAGAATTGCTGCATTGTAAGGAATAGGGGTGTCTTTTATAATAAGCCTTTATAATTGACCTTGCTCTGTTGAAATCAACCACTGTATAGTGCTATTCTCTGGCCCCTTAAAAGCCTGCCTGAGTAAGGGCTGAAGGGTACAGAGCAGTCGTGTGACTAAGGGTGTCCTCAGAGCATTTTTTTTTTTTTTAAGCAGAAGATAGCAGTTGAATTGAGAGGGAAGCAAAGAACCTCTTTCACTCCTCTTCCCCTTAACATATACATTCTCCATTCCTTTCCTTTCTGGAGCAGCATCTAGCAGCTGAGTCTTGATTGCAGGTGGCTTCTCAGGCTTCCCTCGCAGAATAAATCACAGACTGATTGGTTTTCATTGGTGAGGACTTGTCCAGGACTTGGCAGAGCCAGAAACACACATCGGCTCATAGCCCTCTGGGATTCATTACAAAAGCTGGGTAATCGCCCAGAGGGTGATTTGCCAGCTGTCTTCTTTAGGTTGTGACCTGGATGTAATCCATAGTGAAACCATAGAATGCAAAGATCCAGGTTTTCCATGACAGCATCAAGCAGTTTGTTTTTGGAAATGCATGAAGGGCTGTCTTGAAATCCGTGGAATCCCCAGTGACTCAGGTTTGGGACAGAAGCCATTAAAATGAGCTCAGGATTTGGCTCACTTGTGCTGGCTTGGCCTATTCCACTGGGGTTGCCATGAGGGTTGAACTAGCTCGTGAGATGCTGGGCCTGGCTGCCTGCTGTCTTCTGTCTCCCCTCCTAGGCCTATTTGCTTCTTTGTGTCTGGTTGGCTCTCACGCTCTCTACTCCCTGTAGCCCTCTATCTGTCTACAACCGTCTCAGTCCAGCAGGATTGCTTCACAAGCTGCTCCACCAGTCTGACCAGATAGATTGCTGGGGGGCTGAACTCTGCCTCTACTGGGCTGGGGTAGAGGGTGTGCTCATGGGAACTGCTCCCGGCTGTGTCGGCTCAGGACTGGGTGTGTGCAGACTCGGCTTAATGCAAGTGAGCAATAATTGAGGATGAAGGAGGACATTATGAAAAGGGGAAAGGGAAAGGAATAAAAGGGTAAGAATCAGAGAGAAGAGTAGAGAGTTTTGCCTTTGCTGCTTGTGGAACTGCTTTGACATAAATGGGAATGTATGTGGAGGTATGGATATAAGCATATAAAAATATATCTGATCATTATCCAGGACTTGATATTCTAATTGTCATTTTTCACAGGGTAAACCACAGCTCACCCTGGTCCCAGCAACCATTTTGATTTATCCCATGCCCTACTCATTCACTCCCAGGCCAGAAAGATCAGAGCAGGCAGGCACTATGGAAGGGAGAGAGGTAAGAAGAGGGGCTTAAAAAGCCAGAAAGGGGAAGAGATTCCTGACTTCCACAGGGACCTTGCCCCATAAATTTATACCTGAAAAGTCCACCTGGCTTTCTCTGAGAAGGTAGTGAGACCTTGGTTGCCCAACTTCAAAATATCCTCAAATAAAATGCGTGAGGAAAGTATAGGGAGCATCCCCTGGTTTTCCTTCTGAGAAAGAGGCACTGGAAGCTTCTGACCATCAAAATGAGGCTCTGGATTTCTGGCTCTCCAGACAGTTAACACGTACACCAGAAATCAGTTCTAATCGTTCTATGTCTAAATCAGTGTAAGAATGCACTGATTATGGCACATTTACTAATTCATCAACCTTTAGTAATCACTTGGTAAAAACTAAAGAATGCAGAACTGCTATAAGGCAACCAGAATTAAATTTTAACTCAAGAAGTTTCTATGGGATGCCTACTAAGTGCAAAGACCTGTAGACTCAGGTCTACAATTTTTTGAGCTTCCACTCCCAGGCCTGTATTAGAGAGTCACTGTTTCATAAATTGTACCCTAGAGAAGCAAATATATATAACAAAGAACTCAATTGTGTCATTAGATAAAAAAGCTACTGTTTGAAAGCAAGTGGACCAAGCAGGCATTAATTTAAGTAAATCTAGGGTTTGGGGTCTATTTTTAAAGAATCAGTTGGAAGATCTAGAAGAAAATTGCAAATCTCTTAAAATTCAGATATAGCAATTGATATGCAAATAAAATGTGGAAAGTGGTTTGCCATAGTAACCACTTAATTGCAGCCATAAATTATCACAGAGACATGGATGGTCTATGTTCAGGTTGCATTAACAAATAATCCCTTAAGTGTGGCTCTGAATATTCACACCAGCAGTCCAGGCACTCTTAATGCAATGGTGGTATTCTCAGGTGTGATGCTACTTCAAACGTGATCTGCATCTCCAATGAAGAACTGGCCTGTCGCACAGGCAGCCATATCTGTAAATGAGTTCAGTTCCTGTATACAATCTTCCAGTAGCTTTATTGAATGGCCAACAATCTTTTTCTCTTTTTAATGATAGCACCAGTACAGATGAAATCTAAAATACATATAGCCAATATTAAAAATTTCAAAGTACAACGCAGTGGCTGACCGCAGGGACCTCGTGCTGAAAAGATGGTGCCTGCTTCATTAGTTAACATTATCTGGACCCCAAAACCTTAGCAAGCAAGAAATTTACTTATTATCCTGAGTATTTCATAGCTCAGTAACTAAATTTTTTGTGTCTTTTACTCTCTAATATACTGTATTTTATTTAGGCAGCTTATTTTGAAATATGTATTTTGGTTATAGTCAAACAGGAGCACTTTCTTGATCCCACATGTCAGATGAATAATTTATCAAGACAGTATTTCATAAATTTCTCCCAGTTGCAGGTAAATAGTTGAGAAAACAGATGCTCACTTGGAATGTGAAGTACAACTTTATTACTCACTCATTGGAAAGAATAATCTGGCTAAATTAGTTTGTTGGGATGCATTTTAACAGTTAGGAGTTAAGGCTGTAGAAACTGCCAGTAAAGTAATCCTATCCTACATAATAAAAGCCTAATATGCTAAGTGTCTGACTGTTTGACCAGTCGCTATGACGTGAATAGACCAGTAAGTTAGCTTGCTGCTGGGGTCTGGCTGATCAGGACTAGGCCAGATGGGCCAGACACACCCTGGAGCCCTCCCGCAGCCTCTCCCTGGCACGATCGTGCACCAGGCCTCTAGTGTGCATATAAACATGAATCAATGCTGAGGAAGATTTCAGC
The DNA here is from genome assembly GCF_027574615.1 of Eptesicus fuscus. Classification (NCBI taxonomy): domain Eukaryota; kingdom Metazoa; phylum Chordata; class Mammalia; order Chiroptera; family Vespertilionidae; genus Eptesicus; species Eptesicus fuscus. The sequence continues at coordinate 71,001,925 of NC_072476.1, forward strand.
AAGGGAGAAATGCATCTTTCTTATAGATGGTTTTGCCACATATTCTGACAATTCTTAACTGGTGGTCATTAATTCTGAGTAATTCTAACAGAAACTTCCTCTTGGGGCTGTGGTTGACAACTATGCTCTGATTGTCTTCCAAAGAATTCTCTTTATGTTGCTCTGTCATCTGCTCTCCAGCCCCCACCCTGGAAGAGTATTTTTCTTGCAATTATAATTCCATGGGAGTGTTTTTAGTAGAAAACAAGTACCCTACTAGATTTTTCTAGGGAGATAGTATGAGCATTCATTCAAGCATTTTTTTAAAATTGACACCTGATCCTCACTTTTCCTCTCTTTCCCCTCAGAAAAAATCTTGCTAGTTCAAAACCTTTAATATTATTGATCATGCACTAAGGTGGCATGAGCTGTATAATCTGCTCTACAAGGATACTGTGGTCATCCGCTGAAAACCCCTTTCATTACCATGAACCCTCTGACCTCCAATTCCTGACCAGGCTGTCAAAGCGTTTATTAAATATCAACCTTGGGCCCAGGCTAGCCTGTCCATAAACTCTTGAAACTTTAAAATGAGGTCAGTGAAAACAAGTTTAGATTTTAAGACTACTCAGAAAGAGGCTCCTTACTCTTTACCCTGTTGTTTGCACAGTAAACAAAGAGGGTTCTTAGATGGGGCCCTATCCCAAAGGGCCTCTCAGTAGTTACTCCCTTGAACAAGGGCAGGTCCACTCTGTGCCAGAATTTCCACCAGTCCACAGCAAAAATGAGAAAGAGAAGGACAGCAGGGTAAGATTTTATAGAGCTCAATGTATTCAATGTAAAGAACTGCCCATTGTTCTTAAATTACATCCTTTAGCCTTTTGGTCTTCAAAATATTTGATGATGAGAGGAGATAATAGTTATTTTCAGTGTCCTTAGATTAGCAAAATAAATATATTAACCTCCCAGCTTTTCTGGCTGTTGTGTTAGTGTGTAAAATCCAGAAGTGGGGGGGAACCACTATTCTAGAATATAAGCAGGGGAATAGATTGTCTTTTTCAAGGTTTTATCTCCAGTGTTCAGAATGGGGCCTGCTACGTACATAATAGGTGCACAGTAAATCTATGTTCACTGTGCTAGCACAACTGTAACTTTGCAGGTATTTGAAAAGTGTAAAGGATTTAGCAAAGGCTGGTAAGTCTCAATTCTAAGCAAAATTAATGGAGCCATCTTATGAAGATCCAATAAGAATCATTTCAGAACCAACAATCACTAAAACCAAATTCTGTTTGGGCTTTATAGAATAAATTTTCATTAAGAAATTGAAAAAAACTTAATAGGCAAAGTAATTGCAAAGGTATAGATTAACAAACAATTCTTGGGCAGAAATCCTTGATTTGTGTTATACTTTATATTCCTCTTTTTTATAAATATCAAATATTCTTGATTCTGAATGGCTACCTGGAATTTTGGTCCTGAGGTTAGTGGCATCTGGAGAGGTCGAGCAGGTGAATACCAACACTAATCAGCTTTGGGGCTTGGGAGGCAGAGGACGAGTACTCTCGTAGGGTGGAAGGAAGAGGCCTGGGGACCACCAGGTGTCTGCAGTTGTTATAAGCAAGATTTCATGAGTGCCAGATGCCTAAGATTGAGAGCAACATCTCCTGCACGTGGACACTGAGATGAGCAGATCTCTGTGAACACAGGAGGAACTCAAACCTGTCATGTATGAATAATGGCTCCAAGATTCAGGGATAGGAGGAGGTCAGGAAAGACAAAGGGTCATCAGGACTGGGTTTGGTCTGATTGGCGACATCCATCTGTCCTGGAGAGGACAGAGGGCATTTTCTCTGTGGGTGGCAGTCATGTTCTAGGTGGATGTGTGAGTTTAAGAGGGTTCCCAACCATACAGAATCTCAGAGCAAAGACTAAAATGTAAGCAGATTATACTGCCTATCTTTGCCACTTTGGTACCTGAGGGTTTTGTGCTTTATTGCAGTTTTCTCCGCATCCTACAGAAGAGGACATCATAGCAAACCTGCATTATTCTGTCCTGTTCACTAGGTTTTCTTTCTAGAAGTTACTTTGGCCAAAGGCAGCCATGCCAAAGTGGCATCTATGTTGCAGTAAGTAGGCTGGTGACACTTAGCTTGTAATGGAAGAGAAGGTGTGAATGGAACTTCTTTATCTTGTTGTCTTACTGTCAGGTTAGTAATCAACCTGACTGACAACAGGTGACCCTGTATTTGGGTGCAGCCTTCCCCTCCCCACAGCACTCAGGGTTTTTCACTTGATAACTCTTCATCATTTGCTCTCTAACCTCTCAGTGGTTTGAGTATATATCAGTTTCCCGTCTTCAGCTGGACAAATGCTTTTGTCTTAGAAGTTAGTCACTGGTTTGCAGTAAAGCAGCAGTCTAGTGTGATGGCTCAGGAGGGGGCTCTGCAGACATATTGCCTGGTTTAAGTCCCAGCTCCACCACTGATTAGCTGTGTAATCTTACTTAATCCCTCTGTGCCTCAGTTTCTTCATCTCTCAAATAAGACTGTTACAAGAACTAAATGAGTTATATTTAGTGTTTAGTCAGTGCCTGGCACACTGTAGTTCTCATAGCATGAATTGCTGCCATTGTTATAACAATTATCAGTATGATTATTAAAAGGCTCTAATCACCTGTATAAACTTCCAGCTTTAGTGTATTAGTAGTGAATGTATAAAGTTCACTACTAATAACTCCATGTCATCTTTACTTGGAATCTACCATTTTTTATCATAGAAAACCTTTCAAAAGATTCTTCCAAAGATGTGAAGACTGGAAAGGAATGGGAACCAGAAATGACACATGAAGTTGATCAATAATACCGTGTGTAGAGAACTGAGTGTGGGTTTGGGATGGAGACACAGAAGCCAAGGAATAGGGAACACACTCCTCACCTCTGTCAGTAAGTTTACCATTGAATAGGAATTCGTATGAGTGTAAAATACATACTTTGAGGCATCTAGGCAGCCTTGGAACCAATGCTATTTTATATGGGACACATATATATTATGTCATAGTAAGACTTCTATTTTTCACTATCATTGTTCTAGTTAGTTTTCCAGGTAGTTGATGAACCATTTACTTGTAATTTTTATTTCTATTTCACCCATGAAATTCTTTAAGTTGAATCTTTTCTTTCTTAAAATAGCGCAAGGAATTTAGCCTTGTCTTGGCGACTGATAGTGATCACTTGAGTGTTTCCCAAGTCCCTGCACATGAGAACTGACAGGTGCATACCATGATCTCTGGGTGGAAAGTAGCTCCATAGCAAATTCAATGGATAGGGAAGTGGATGTGATGCGCCTTCCTACAAGCACAGCCTCAATAATATCTGACCTTTTGCCTTAAGGCAGTGGTCAGCAAACCGTGGCTCGCGAGCCACATGCAGCTCTTTGGCCCCTTGAGTGTGGCTCTTCCACAAAATACCACGGCCTGGACGAGTCTATTTTGAAAAAGTGGCGTTAGAAGAAGTTTAAGTTTAAAAAATTTGGCTCTCAAAAGAAATTTCAATCGTTGTACTGTTGATATTTGGCTCTGTTGACTAAGGAGTTTGCCAACCACTGCCTTAAGGTATTGTGAAAGAGAAAATGTCCCCACCCAACAACAGTTAATGACCCACAAATAGCTATTACAGACTGCCAAAATGATTTCCAATGTTAGCATAGGAGATAACGGGGCGAGGGGAGGAATTTAAACAGAAAAAAGGGGTCAGTATACAGATAAATGTCAACTAACTTGTATAAGGTTGTTGCATAACTGTACATCAGCTGTCTCAATTGATGGTCCCAGGCTTAGAGTTAACATGGGACCATCAATAACACGTTATTCCTCTACTGGAAGCACAGAAACATCCCCCACCCGCACCCCCTATCCCCGAGATTGAGACATTGCCCTCTGCGCTGCTGACAGGAGTGGATCTTTTCCTGGGCTGTAGAGAAGTTCTACATTCTTGCCTTCAGTGTTAACTCCTTCAGTTAATTTTTCCATTCTCCAGGCTCATGCTGCTTCTAGAAACCACCCTTACCTCTCTGCAAACTGCCATGGCCCATCTCCTTCATTTCCCCCTGTATACCCCTCTGCCTCGGTCGTTTTCCTGAACTTCTCCAGGTTACCCCTGTCCTGCTACTCCCGCCCAGTTGGTGTCTTAGGCAGTTCCCACGAGTTAGCCGCAGCCAAGCATAGTTGGAAACGTTCAGAGTTTTGAGGCTCAACTAAGGCTGATCTCTAGATAACTTAAAATTGATTACATTTAATTGAATTACTACTTTTTTTCTGTGAGATCTCCACAGACAGCTATTTTCTGTAGCCAGAAAGGAAGTTTGCAGTGCTTGCAGTCAAATAAAAGGCCAGCCCCATGGTTTGGAGCCTGTGTGTGTTGCGTCAGTAAGTGTGGCTGGTGTTTGTTCTGTTAGCCAAAATTGTCAACCCCTGGGATTCACGTTATCAGATGAAGCCTTTCCTCTAACCACTTACAACACTTGGCAAGAACTTTCCACATTGGCTTCATTTAAAAATAGAACATAATCTGTATCACAGCTCCTCTCTTTTCATTCATCCAATAAATATTTACTGAACACCTTATTACATGTCAGATATTGTCCTAAGCAATTGGGATACATAAGAATAAGCCATAAGGTTCTCTATCCTCATGGAGTGTACGTTTAGACTATGGAGACAGACAATAAATCAAAAAAGTAAATTATATTGTGTGTTAAAGGTGATGGGTACTGTGGAAGGAAAGAAAAAAGGTGTAGCCAGGGTAAGAGAGGTTGCATATGCTGAAGTGATAAGGGGGGAAGTGTCATATTAAATAGGAAGTCAGGGTAGGGTTCAGTGAAAAAAGATTTAATCAAAGACCTGAAAGAGATCAAGGAGTTGGCCATGTGGGTAATAAGAAGAAAGAGCTTTCTAGGCAAAGGGAACAGCGAGAATGAAGGCCAGTGCTTTGCTGATGGAGTAATGTAGGCTCTGAGAGAGAAAGGAGTCAAAGATGATTCCAAGGTTTTTGACCTTGCTGGGTATAACGAAACTCCCATGTGCTAAGATGAGGCCCACAGGGTAAAGACCCGGTTTTAAAGTGAGGAGTGGGAATCAAAAGTTAGGTTTGGACACAATTTTTAAGCACCTTGTTAGATATCCATGTGGAGGTTGGAGGTCAAGAGTAAACAGTTGTATATGCAAATCTAGAGTTCAAAGATGGAGAAAATTCAGGAGACCTCAGCTTAGACGTAGTATTTAAAGCTGTAGGACCAAGTGTGATCAATAAGGAGAATGTAGAGAAGTGGACAGAGGATTGAGCCTGGACTCCCCAGTGTGTAGTTGTTGGGAAGGTAAGGAAGAACAAACAGCAAAGGATATTGAAATGGAAAAGCCAATGAGGCCACCTTCCCACCTGGAGCTAGAACCCTGGCAGATGATCTGAAACTCATGCAAGGACTTTCCTGTCGTAGTTTTACATTAATCCAGTACTAGCAAAACTTTTTCAAGCTATCACCCCGTAAGCCTGGAATGCTCTTGGAGCTCTGTCCCAGAATGGGGATGAGATACAGGAAGCTAGTCACTCTCTTGCTTTATTTGCCTTTGCTTCCTGCTACAGAGATGACTGCCTGGGGGAAGGGGGAAGGGGGTAGGGGTGGCAGGGACAGCCTCCTCGGATAGTGCTATAGTGAACTGAGCTGGGTCAACAAAACTGAAGTGAAGGCTTAGCTGGGCCCATATTCCAGACCCCTGAGTCACAGAGTAGACCTGGTAGGGATAATCAACACTGGGTGACTTTTTTGTTTTTTTCATTTTCTCAGGGATATGTTGAAAGGGAAATGGAGTCTCTTGCTGTGTTCCTATATGAATCAATGGCTGTTTCAAAGCCAGATATAAGTTGAATTCTTGACCTTTTTAACCTGTGACACACCCATGAGGCTTATTATGGTAAATGCTAAGACAAAACTGTGATATATACCAAGAGGAATAAAACTTTTTTGCCCTCAAAGGAATAGGTTACTGCTATATATCCCTCAGGGCTAAAAATAATGCCTGGCACTTAGTAGGTAACTTAGTAAAAATCTGCTGAATAAATATACAAAAATAACAATGTGATAAAGAGCTGAAAAGAGATGTGCAGCACAGGGTGGTGAGAGCACACAGAGAATAACATTCAGGCAGGAAGTGGTGACATGTGAACTAGGATGAGGTGGGTATTTCCAGGTGGATGAGGGCCCTGGTTCAGGGAATGGTGATGTGTATTGTGTGACCAGATTCCTTGAGTAGCACTGGCTGAAAGTGTTTAGCCTATGGAACCCAGTGCTATCCTTACTCCTCTTCTCATCACGGCCACTCATTGCTGTGCCTGCATGCACTCAGTGGACACTCCTCAGGAATTACCTAGTTGGAACCCAGATTTATCAAAAGATACTAAGCTTGCTACTAGCTGTCTGCTGTGAATGCACCAGACAGTAGGAAATTTCATAGCTTTAGTATGAGCTTCCTGATTACAACCCTGTGGAGGCTGTCGTGTCTCTCACTGTGGGCCTCCACATATTGCCAGTTGCACTAACAGATGGCGCTTTCTTCCTGTCCTTAGTAAATTTCCTTTGCAAACCAAGGCTAGTCACTCTTTACTATTTAGTCTAGAAGTCTGTCTGAAGAGGAAGTAGAAGTGTGATGTCCAAAGACCTGCTTGTTCTGTAGAAAGGAGCCAGCCTTTCTTTAGTTTTTACATTTTGCAGAACAGGAACAATGGCCGCCTTCTGTACCCATAAAAAAGCAAGCAAACTTTGAGTCCCTTCCCTTGGCCAACAGGTTGTAAAACTGTGATCAGGAGTGAAAGATGAGAAATAGCCATGGAGCCTTTGCCCACTTTTTCACAAACTTAGGAACTGTGGTTCAGACTTGGGTCCCCCATTCCTAGCATCCCATGTTCTTAAAGCTTGAGGTGGGCATCTTCAGACCAAGCAAAATATTAATGCATTTAGCAATGCTTCCTCTTTCCAAAATTGGGGACTTGGGTAAATTAGGGAGATTTTTTTTTCCCACCTAAGGGATTTGATATCACATTGTTTAAATTCAGGGCAGTAGCAAAAAAATTACCTAAGACCTATAATTTTGTGGCTGATCTAATCATAGTGCCAAATGTTGATCAGAAAGCAGAAAGACCATGACTTTACTTTTCCTGGTGGGTTTCATTCATTTTTTTTCCCAGCACCTTCTATGTTTTTTGGCACTGGAAATGCAGTGATGAGACACAGCTCATGGAATCTAATTATTTGAGTTAAACCCAAACCACATGTTTAAGTTGCCCATAGAGGCTCTGAAAATTCCTGTGCAGCAAGATGGGAATCCAGGATTGAGTCCAAAAGCTCATTCCAGGTAGGGGGAAATATTACTAAAATGGCAGAGGGGCAAGATAAACATTGCATTGTAATAGCTGGTGCCCAGCTGATCATGAGAAGGCTACCATAAGGTGGGCCTCTGAAGTTGTCAGGGTTCTATCTCCAGCGTGTGGTGGCATCTTTAGGGGAGTCCAAGTGATTAACCATCAGTTCCTTTTTATTTTTTCTTCCCCAGATAAGGTTGAGTCATTCCCCAGGTGACCCCCACAATGAACAGATGCTGGCATCTTCTTGGTATAGTGAACTGGGAGGTGGTTAGCAAGAGAGAAGATAGAGGACCCAAGGATTAGGATAGTTTTTAAGGTTGTGGAAAGTGGTATGACCCTGGGTGCATCCTATCAAGTCGAGCCATGGCAGAGATGACCAGCCCTCTGAGTTACTTTCAGGAGTAGCCATTTTCTTTGGTTACTGGCCAGTATCATTGTGTCTGCTTTTCCTTCCCCTCCCAGCTGGGCCCTCTCCCTGGGAGAGGTGCCAGTCAAAAGAAAATCAAATGCCCACTATCTTAGTCCTACTTTCTGTTATCGCTTTCCACAAAACAAACACACCCTGAAACGATGCATTAAGGCAGAAGAAAGGCCCCAAACACCACTATGGGCTGGCCTAACTTTAGGAACTGCCTTTTTTAAAAATATATTTTTATTGATTTCAGAGAGGAAGAGAGAGGGAAAGAGAGATAGAAACATCAATGATAAGAGAGAATCACTGATCTGCTGCCTCCTGCATGCCCCACACTGGGGATTGAGCCCACAACCTGGGCATGCGCCCTGACTAGGAATCGAACTGTGACCTTCTGGTTCATAGGTCGATGCTCAACCACTGAGCTATGGCAGCCAGGCAGGAACTGCCCTTTTAAAGCTGCAGAGGACAATCAGATCATTTTCTGGCTCAGCTCTTATGTGAAACTCAATCCTGAGCACTAGCTTTATAACAAATACACAAAAATCCCTGCCCCCAAGGAGCTTAAAAGTCTAGGTTAACAATCAAAATAATAAAGTAAAATAGTAGGCTGAGCCATATAAACTGACCATTTATTCAGGTTATAAATAAGGTCAAATATTGACAGTTTCATATGACTCAAAGTAATATAGTCTGTAGTAAGTGCTAAGAAATAACAAAGCAAGGAAGGAGAACAGCATGCAGGGGAGATAGGTGGTTGAAATTTTAAATAGATTGGAACAGAAGACCACACTGAGGAAGTGGCATTTGAAGACAACTTGAAAGCTACCTGGTAGGAGGGCACAACTGGTGAGAGGAATAGCAGGTGCAAAGGCCTGATGTGTCCAAGGAAGAGCCAGGTGGCCAGAGCAGAGAACAAGGGTGTACAAGGCAGAGGTGAGTTTAGACAGGTAGTAAGGAGTTGGATCACATGGGGCCTGAAGGCCAGAGAGAGGGAGCTGGATTTTACTCTTGAGAGATGGGAAACCTTAATGGGCTTTTTCTCTGTAATTGTACTAGTTCGCAAAATTATGTTCAGATGATGTTTGTGCTTCACTAAGGGATGCTTAGGACCATAACAGCTGCTCAGAAGCTGTGCTGGGCTCCAAGTGCAGTGGAGAGTCAGGACCTTGTGAGGTGAGGCCTAAGTGTGGCAGTCACCTGAAAGGTCCACCTGAGTCACTAAACTGTCTGGAATTCCTTTACTAGAAGGGCCTTTTTCTAAATACCCAGACCGATGATAAAGGTGACTTTCATTTTTTTGCTTACCTATAGGCCCTCTTTTCTTTCCCTTACCAGACATGGGGCTTGCATTTTCATGGCTTCAACCATGCTACTGACAACTCTGATGAATGCTGGGAGCAGAGGTCAGCAACCAGGGTAGGGTAGACAGCGGCAACTTCTCTGCTCCGTGGAGAATTTGGATAAGGCACCGTGTTTGTCTAGGCTGGCTGCCCAGGTTGAGAGCGTGAGCTTTCGGCACACATCACAGCCACTAAGACTTGGAGACATACCACAGTCCACTATTTATTACCCTCCCATGTGGAATGCCCTGTGGGCTTATAAATATTCAAGCTGAGGCTTTTGCCTAACTCATAAGCTTGGCACCCTTATATGATGTCTCCCTATTGTCATTCACATTTGGCCTGAAGAATTTGGGGAACTGTAGCTGAGCTATCATAAAAGGAAGCACCTAAGAGAGCTAGGGAGAACTAGAGTGAATGTCCCTGGCTGTACTCGTTGTTTTAAGCCTGCCTACTTCCCCAAAGGGTCTGAGACAACCAAATTAAGGTGTTCTGTGAGCCTGGCACAGGGTAGCAGAGCTGCTATGTGACAACAAACTCCGTGCTTTATGTCTTCTGTCCCTATCATATTAAAATGCATTTATTTTGCTTACTGGGCTTGTTTAAGCCATGTAATACAAACAAAATGTGTAACTAATATTTAATTGGAGCCACAATTAAAATACGAACACTCTGGTCTTTATAAGGCAGAGCAGTTCACGCTTCCTTGCCCGGGGCCTGCATGCCAGACAGCACCTCTGAATCAAAGTCCCAGCGTGGTAACTTAGGACCTGAGGGAGAAAGTACAAGGTTCCAGGTACCTTGCTTCGTGATGTTTCCTAGGGAACAAGGTGGGGATTAATTAGGACTTACCACAGGCTTTGGGAACATAAAAAAATTAGCTCAGTAATTTTTGGATCTCCCAGCTAAGTAAGATCTGTTCAGATGAGGATGGTTTTGTCTTTCAAGGGAACTAAATTGTAGCCTGGGTTCTCCCCTCTCCCCAAATCATTACACCTTTCAAAATATACCCTCAAAAATAAGCTGACCCACTTACTCAGAACTGGTACACTTTAAACTGTGCTGTGTATGGGAAGGGTCTGCAAAAACTATACCCTGTTGTCAGGTACTAGTCTATGTTCCAGTTCTGTTGTTATTGCTGTTATTGTTATGGATGTAGAAAGTACTCTGTACATACTTCAATACTCACAACCACCTTATGAATTAAACATTAGCCCATTTTACAGGTGAGGAATCATACTTAGGTTAAGATTTTCTAAGGTCACCCAGTTTATAAGTGTCAGAGCTGAATTCAAACCTCTATCTTAATCCCAATTTTGAGCTCTTAACTACTAATTGATCATCTCTCAATTTAGTGAGTCTTTGCTATGGTCATTATCTTGCTGATTTGTGTTCTAGCTCACACTAGACCTTAAAGGCTTTTTTGCTATGTGATTTTCTATTTCTAGCCTTGGAATTGACCCCAGACACTCAGACCAAGACTGCTGATTCAAGACCTTGCATATTTTAGGGTATCAGCACACTCTCCCCTGACTGCCTTATCCTCTATGCTCTTAGTCGCTTCTAATAGCATCTTTTCTAGGTGCCTCAATCTGCACCTTTCATTTATGCTTCCCAACACTGGATCGCATTTCCTTAGCTACATATCGCTGCCTCCCAGCACTCTGACCTAGAGAGAAATAGGAGGTTGCAGGGTTACAAAGCTTTTGTGAAGCACCCTTCTACAGAAAATGAGCATGGGAGCAGATTCCCTCTATTGCACCCCTGCTGGAAAGTTCCCTGGGGCCTTCAGGCTAGAACATTGGGATTAATTTGGGAAGTAGTGAACTGCCATGGTTGGTGAGAAGATACTATCACAGGATGAAGACAGCTCTATGAAAGTTGTGACCTGTGGTTTTAAACACTGTCCCTCGTCTTCCTTCACACCTAATACTACCACAGCTTCAGTCATGATCTTTCTGTGGGGAAGTTGCTTTAAGTAACTTGGAAGCTTTGATATAGTAAACCCAGAGAATTTCAGTAAAGGTAGGAAAAGAAAATTGAGCCAAGATTAGTTTACGAGGATAGAACTCCTTGGTATTTAAAAATCAGGTCTTTGTATGTAACCTTATTAAATATTTTCAATTTGGCAGGCCATAGGGTCTGTAGCAACTGCTCACTCTGCTGTTCCAGCACAAAAGCAGCCCTAGGCAATCCATAAATGAATGGGCAGAGCTGTGTTCCAATAAAACTTTGTTTACAAAAACAAGGCCATAGTTACTTGGCCTTAGTTTGCCGATTTCTGCCTTAGACCAAGGGAAATGCTCACCTCAGTAAGAGCCCTGTGAGAAGAAACAAATTCATTTCCCTTCCCAGAAGGGAAATGATTAGTGTACATTCCACCAAGTACAGAAGAGGCTAAAAATATTTCTGATAGTGATAATGGTTCTTGATCAGGCCAGATTAGTTGTATAAAACAGCCCCTAACACTTGCTATTGCAGAAAGGATGCCATAGCCCAAAGCAGGTAAATCAAGTAACAAAGACAACAAATCTGTGGAGCTCCGGAGTTGTCACCTCTTTTCTCTTCTGCCCTGCAGGCCTGTTCCTTATCCTCGGCTTGATACTCTACCCTGCTGGCTGGGGCTGCCAGAAGGCCGTTGCCTACTGTGGACACTATGCATCGGCCTACAAACCTGGAGACTGCTCCTTGGGCTGGGCCTTTTATACTGCCATCGGTGGGATGGTCCTCACCTTCATCTGTGCCATCTTCTCCGCACAAGCAGAAATTGCAACCTCCAGTGACAAAGTACAGGAAGAGATTGAAGAGGGGAAAAACCTCATCTGCCTCCTTTAATTTGGAAGAGACATTTATACCATTTTCTTCCTTGTTTAACCTTGTGAAACAGTTCACCTCTGGTTTCATCATCCGAATCAAGTGAAGAACTAGCCTTTACCTACCAAAGCCACATTCCACAGCCCTGAGCCTTTACAGGACCAATGAGAGGCAACATCCAGCCAAGCAAAGTGACTGCACACGAGGGCCGCAGTGCAAATTGTAAGAGATGGAACATGAAAACAGTACAAAAACCCTGACACGTGTCAGACAGCATCGCCCCCAAGGCCCAGTGAAGGAGCATGATCTCAACTGTGAAAGCGGCATTTCTCTGGTAACCGAAGACTGTTAGCCAGATTTGCTGGCTATTCAGAGGTGTGGGGTTTTTGTTTCCTCCTGGTTCTTTCCTTTCAAGTGTCTCAGTTAAAGACTACACACTTACTGGGAGTGGGATGTATGCTAAAAGGCATCTTAGCAAGACACGATCTCTTTCTTAGCCCACCAAAGGGGCCAAGCAGGGACTGTGGAATTCTGTTGTGGAATGTGTTGGAAGCTGAATTCCAGGGTCAGGTGAATCAATTGAACTGTCACTCCAAGATTAAAGAAAGAATAAGGGCCTATAAGATCATGAGAATAAAAATACAAAATCCTGATAGTGGGGACAAATTCATTCTGCTTCCCAGCAGCCAAGCTAATGCCAGTACTGGCCCAGCCTCCTCTTCCATCAGAGATCACATGTTTTTCTCCTAGGCTTGGGATTGCACTGATTGCCAAAGGAAACCTCACTGTTTCCTCATTCCAGGACAGAGGTCTCCAAACCAGATGTGGCTCATTCAGATGTTCACTGGGAGAAACTGCCAGAACCTCAGCACTTATGGGGAGACCTTTTCCCACTGTTTGGTAACCATGCTGTCCATGCTGTAGTCAGCTATATTTCCAACCCCAACAGCAGCAAAATGCCATTCTGTGCATTAAAAAAAGAGCTAATCATGGGATTTAAGGTTTTTTAGTTACTAGTTGATCCTGAAAGCAGACTAAAATAACATTAAATTGTTGGAAACGCTGAGCTGCATCAAAGGCTTCATTCCCAGGACAATAGAGTACAAAGTTAATGCAAAATAAGAGAGTTAGACCAAACTTATAGAACCTGCCTATACCTGTTTACAAAAAAGAATCAATTACCACTATTTAAAAAGTTTTGGGTGCTTTTAATCTAGTTTCTATAAATTACCAGTATCATTGATTCAGGAAAATGGTATTAGCCATCACCTCATATTTACTTTGGAATGATCAAAGTGGCCAGAAAGAGCCTGGTCTGATATTATCCTAAGAGCAGAATTGAAGAATGATACAGAAACACTCTATAGCAACTTAAGCAAGTGGGAGGGACCTGCCAGATTTCTGGAAGGATTAGGTCTCTTTGGGTTTATGAATCTGCTCACTTGAGGGCTTGCTTCATTTTGAAATTTTAACAAATAATTACATGCCTTGTTTGGGCAAGGTATTATGTACTAAGTGCCACCAGACATAGAACCCTGATTCAGATTTTACAACCATGCCTAGCGCAGAAAAACTAATTCCTTTATGTGGCGATGGAATGGAACAACTAAAGTCTTATTCTATTCTGGTCTTTGGCCTATACTAGAAACCATCTTTTCTTATAGATTAAGAGTTAAGGGCTGGAGAAGGAAGGGTATGGAACCAGGCCTTAATGAGTTTACCACTCTTAGTCCAAGGTTCAGAATAAGCAAAGTGTAAATCCTATGACTTTCCTTAACAAGAGAAGGGGTAAATCCATAGCTTCATAACAGCCTAGGGAAGGGTTCAGGAAACATTAACCTATCTCTGACAATACACAGAAATAGGTTATGGCAGCCACTGGATTTGGCTCCTGTACCTGATAGAGTGTTTATATGCTCTAACCAAGCCATGATGCCAGCAAACCCTGGCAATAATTTTCATTTTAAAAAAGCAATTTGCTTCATCAGGCAAATACTCTTGATAAAAACACCGTTTTTTCTTAAATGTATCATCAGAAGATACACTCTTTTTTTTTTTTCTGTATAAGATAGAGAACCCATTTTCTAACCCGAATTTTACATTCTCACTCTCTTTACAGACAAGTTGTCATAGGCCAGAGGATCCCTCATCCCGACTGCTCCTTGGTTAAGGTGGCAGTGTATCCCTAGATCACCTTGACAATAAAAGTCACTTGATAGTGTCTACTTCATTAGTCTCAATGCTACAGAAGACAAAAGGCACATGCACACACAAAACCCCAAACCACAAACTACTCAAACACTGACCTAGTAAGCAGTAATGTTGAGCCTTTTAAACCTTCAGTTCATTATCCAAGCTTTGGTTGGGATGAATGGAACATCCAAAATCATGCAAATGTAGACCAAAACTGCATAGCTGATTAAAAAACACTGAATATGAGGAATATGTTGAAATAAATGTGTACAAAATAATTAGACTGATTGTTGACCTACACCTATTTTTCTAATTTCTATCACCTAATTGCCTCAGTCTAAAAATCTAATATACCGTATTTTCTGGCGTATAAGACGACTGTGCGTATAGAAGATTTTCCTGGGTTAAAAAGTCGTCTTATACTCTGGAAAATACGGTACCTGCACCATTACAACTACCAGAAAAGTCTTATTTATTTTTGCCTGCATTTGTGCTTAAAGTTTTGTGATGGCTGGGCTTCTCAATGGACTCCAAAAAGGCAGAAATACTTGCTTTGGATTCTGTGGATTCTTTAAACCTGTGTGCTAATTCAACAATGTTATATTAATTGTGTAAGGGTTTTTGTATAGTTTTCAAACATCTGTGGTGAAATGATCTTTGTTAAAACATGTATTCTGTAAAGTGCCATAGTCTTTTTGTATGTGTAGCGTATTTAAAATATATATGTATTATACATACACAAGTCTGTGTGAAAGATGTGCAATAACAAAGGTGTATGTATGTTTTGTTTTTTGGAAACTGGACAGGCGTCAGAACAGGAATTGTTTCTGTTTTGGCAAAGGAGAGTTAAACAGTTTTGCCTTTATGGCCTAGTATTTAACCCATAATGATTTTAATGCTACACAAACCTATGTGAAGAAAAGACTGGTATGAAATCATTTCTTCTGGGTCTAAATTAAAATAATCACTAGATTTATGTGAACGTTAAGCTGTCAAGCAGGCCCAGTTAATGCTAGTCTTTCATGTGAAATGTGAAGCTGCCCTTTTGCCTTTTCTGTTAGTGTGATAACTAGTAGCTGGTACATAATCACTAAGGAGCTATTTCTTAACATGCTTTGATAGACCATGTTAATGCTAGACCACTATTTAAGGGCTGATCTCACACCTTCTTAGCCATAAGCGTCTGGCTTAGAACAGACCTCTCTGTGCAATAACACGTGGCCACTGGAAATCCCTGGCCTGCATTTGTATTTGGGCAGCAATGACTCCCAAGGGCCAAAAGCATTACAGGCACGACTGGGATTTCTTCTGAGACTGTGGTGAAACTCCTTCCCAGTCTGGGGGGAGTCATTAGGTGCTTTGGAGGAACTCAGCACCACTTGATAATTCAACAGCCACTTGAGCCAAATATGAAATTGTATTTACCGCTGATGGACTTGATTTGAGCCTTCAAATTTGTGGTTATTCTATTATATTGTAAACTAATACATTGTTTGTCTAGCATTGATTAGGTCCCTGTGCATATGTATTTTCACAACATGTTGCTCCCTTCCTTTCCCCAGATCTGAATTAAACCAGATTTTGCAAACTCATTTTGATTCTTTTAGGTCTAAGTATATTTCTTTCAATTATGATATATATAATTTGATCAGGAAAAAAGATATTCAGGTATTTCAACTATTCCATTCATTAGTAACAGATATATATCCCTACCTTAGGTTAGCTTTAACTTCAAAATAGGTACTGTATATATTTATTCCTCAGAGAAGCATCAATGTCTTTATAAAGAGGGAGGAAAAACCTTCTTAAATACTATACAAATGTCTTAATTTTAAAGTAAAACTAAGAAATATGAAAATGCTCCAAAGCACTCAAGGCTTTACAAAAAAAAGAAATATGTATAATAATGACAAAGAAAAAGGTCTGCTGAAGATCACACTTTCCTATTCCAACAAAAACACCAAAATTAAAAGCCAAACATGGAGCAGTTCCACATTTCCTAAAGGTAACCTGCCCATAAAGAGCCTCAGCCAGAAGCCGAATCCTCAAAGATAACACCAACAACCCTTTTCATCAACGCTTACTCAACTCTATATCTCATGAAGCACTCACTTGATATATGAAAATGGTTATTTCTTCTCCTGATCTAGGGCCTATGACACCTGAAACTACATTTATGCTTTGGTTTCTAAACATACCTGACAACTTCCAGGTTTCTAATAGAAACCAAAATTAAAAGCTGACAGAATTATCCAAATCACCGAAGAAAAAAATTTTCAAACAAATTATGATCTAAATTATCTGCAAAATTGGAAATTTCAAGTTACTTTTTCAGCTGTTATTACATCATTCTGAAGAGTTAATCCACAAAAGAAAGGACTCTGGCTTTAAATTTCAGCAGAGGCTGGGAACCCTCGAGTGTGCTTCCCACTCATCCTTAGTTTTTACTTAGCAATTTTGCTGCTGGATGAACTTGCCATGACTGCCCTTCCAGAACACATTCGACTTACTCCTAGTTCTCCTGAACGTCTTTGCTTTACATAAAGCCACTTAAGCACAGTCTTGACTATGCTTGACGTTTCCTTTAAGTGGGTTATTTCAGTAGTTTCCAATAATTCAGTACCTTTTTCAACTCAAACACTAAAAAAATAAGATCATCAAAGCAAACTTTTGTCTACTCTTTAAATCAGCAAGAACCAATAATTGTCTTTATTTCATAACCCCTATCAGCTGCTTAGTCATGTGTTTGGGGCCATCCTACTGTTGTCCCTACCACTATCTTCTTCCTTGCAGCTTCCGCCTCACCCTGAAGAGTTCTGCAAGATAAGCCTTTAAGACATGAACTGTTCACTTTGCTTAGGGACACAGGATATAGATAAATAAATAAGAGGAAGTAGCAAAACCACATAGGAAAAGAAAAATCAATCAAAAAATTAGATATTAATAGCTCTTTGGCTTTTTGTAGTCAAATCGCCTCAAAAGTCTAACATCTGAAGGCAAGTAGTCCACCAACTGCCTGTGTTTGGGGAAAACCACTATAATGTATTCTCCAGAGAAGAAAGCCTGAGTTAAGGCAAGTGACAGCAAAGATAATGATATGAATTAAGACAAATGTTAGGGGGAAAGAATGGATAGTCAGGTGACTGATTGGAAGGGGTGAGGGGAGAAAAGGAAAGAGTCCAGCATGTCTCCAAGGTATTTCATTTGGGCACAGGATGGAAAGTGATGCCACCACCAAGATCAGGAATCCAAGAGAAACAGAGACAGGGAAGGTGGGAAGGTCCAGTTTAGGCTGCCAATGGAGAAGTCCTGTGTGCAGCTAGGAATAGACTGTGGAGAGAAGACCAAGTTGGAAATAAGAGATTTGGGAGCCATCAATACACCTGGGCATACAGCAAGAGTTTTTGATTATTGTGCACGATCTATGTGCAAGTACTGTGCTAAGCACTTTATATAATTCATTTATTCATCAAAACCCTATGAATAGAAACTATTATCCTCATTTTATAGATAAACTAGAGGCCCGGTGCATGAAAATTCATGCACTGGAGGGTGGGAGGGAGTCCCTCAGCCCAGCCTGTCTCCTCTCACAGTCCGGGAGCCCTCAGGGGCGGGAAGCAACCCAGTGATCAGCGGAAGGTGACGCCCCCATCACACCTCTGCTGCTGCCACTGCCGGCAGCGCAAGCCTCGGCCGGCCCTGGTTACGTGAGCCTCAGGTGGCCCTGGGTGGCTGGGCAGCCACCATTGAGGCTTGTCTGAGCCTCGGGCCTGCCCTGGGCGGCTGGGCAGCCAACATCCAAGGCTTGCCTGCGCCTCGGGCCGGCCCTGGGCAGCTGGGGGGCTGAGGGTGGGTCTGGCCACACCGCGTGCCTGCCACCCTCCCATGGGGCTAAAAGCACTGAGGGACTCTGGCGGGGCTGAGGAGACTGGGCGCTGCCATCTTGTGGCTATGGGCACCGCCACCTTTGTGATGGTATGATGGTCAATTTGAATATTCCCTTTATTAGATAGGATTAACTGTCACTAAGTAACTGAAATTAAGTAATTTGTTCCAGGTAATAAAGCTAACTAAGTGGCAAAGCCAAGGCTCAAATACAGGTTTGACACCCAAGTCTACATTCTCAAACAGCTGTCATTTCCTTCTACCTGAAATATTTAGGGTAAAAAGCAGGCCCAGACAAAACCCTGAGGATGCCAACATCTCTGTGTAGTAAACTGCTAAAATAACTTCCACTTATAATTCCAAAAAGGCCACACCAAAGGATGACAACTAATGAAAACACTGCTCTTTCTTCCCTTTGCAGAGAAAAACCTAGTAATTTTTCATACTTCTGAAGATGGACCATGTATCTCAATTTACTCAATCCTAAAAACAGTCACTAAAAATCCATTGAGTATATGACAGTAGTAAAACAAATGACAGTTTGACAGTTTTTGTTATTTTCTTATAATCTCTTATCCAGGATAAGCAGCTGTTATAATTACATAAAAGGCATATTTTCTTCAGAGTTAAACTAATAATTAAATAAGGATTTGTCTTCAATTAAAGTTTCTTCAAACACACACACAAAAGCAAAAGACCGTTTAGTAAGTTAATACTGCTGAAGAGCAGGCAGCAGGTACTCACATGTTATGGAGGTAGGCCTTGGTCTGGAGACATCAGAAATATATGCTGTAACTTTTTCTTGGTTGATTATTTTCCCTAGGATCCACTGTCCCTAAAAGATGGATATGAATTACTGGAAATGTGGAAGGATGGAAAAGAAACAGGGACTTGGAGAGAGTTGGCACCACATGGCAGAAGCAGCCTCACAACTTGGCAGGAGTCAGGGGACATGGGTCTAGCTGCCTCTCCCTGAAGAGACAGGCATTCTGTTCTGTCACTGAGTAATCAGGATAATTTCCTACTCTATAAAAATGGGGTCAATAATAGAAATCACATCATAGGTTTGGTGTGAGGAATAAAGTACCGTAAGTAAAGCATTTAATATAGTCTCTGATATAAGTATGCCCTCAATGAGTAAAAGTTATTAGAATATAATTTAGAGTTGATCTAAAAAATTAAGAGTTGTTCTAAAAAATTATGAATAACATCACCTGGTGTTAAAACCAATCTAATTTTACCTAGAGAGGCTCAATGGCTGGCTACCTAAGGCTGCCTTTTCTTTTTCCATCCTGTACTAATCATCTTTAGCTTCGAGCTTTCAGGAAGTAGAAGATTTCACCGTGGATGCAGGATACCTGGTCACTCCTAGTTATCAAAACAAAAAAACCCCACAAAAAACAGGTAGTGTTGGACAAGTCCATCTATGGGAAACCAGAATGCTCAGAAAATAAACCGCCTGATTATCTATCAAAACCTACCATAGGGAAGACATTTTAGAAAAGGGACATCCAATGTTGGTAGAGTGTGGATAAAGAGGTCCTTTCGTACACTGCTGATGGAGATATAAATTGATACAATTTTCTGGAGAGCAATTTGGCAATGCACATCAAAGGTCTCAAAAAGTGAGCCTATGCTTTGACCCAGCAATCTGTCCTAAGAAAAGAAGAAAAGCCTGGGTCCCCAAATTTAGCAACAATGTATTCCTTGATAAATTATCCTATCTAATAAAAGAGTAATATGCAAATTAACTGTCACTCCATCACAAAGATGGTGACGCCCATAGCCACAAGATGGTGGTGCCCAGTCCCCTCAGCCCCGCCACTGGAGTGTCCAGGCCTGTCGGCCAGGCAGGGGGTGGCGGGGGGGGGGGGGGGGGCGAGTGGTGAGGCTGGATCCGGCCACTCCGGCAGCGGATCCAGCTTCGCTGCTCCACAGCCTCTGGAGTGTCTGGGCTTCGCTCAGGCCGCAGGAAGCCCTATTCTTGCAAGAATAGGCCCAAGGAAGCCCTATTCTTGCAGGAATCTTCCTGCAATGGGCCTCTAGTTTATAATAAAAGAATTAAAAATCAGAACCTGAAGGAATAACAGGACTTCAAAAATAGTTTATGATACATGTACAGCTATTAAATGTTATAGAAATACATTCAGCAATCTTATCCTCTATAATAAAAGCCCAGCGACTGAACGGTGGAATGACCAGAACAACCGGATGACCAGTTGCTATGATGCGCACTGACCACCAGGGGGCAGACAATCAATATAGGAGCTACTCCCTGGTAGTCAGTGCACAACCACAGTGGGAGCACCACTCAGTTGACTGGAATGAGCAGCTGCTCCCACTGCAAACCCCAGGCCAACAGGCAGGAAACCATGCTGTATTCATCGCCTCCTCACCCCAGGCTCTGGACACCTGCAGGCCGCACAGAGCCACCACTGGGCTCACAGAGCTGACTCCAGAGGCCAGGAGGCAGGTTTGTGGCCGCTGCAGGACTGAGGCCTACCCCGCGGCCTCTCAGTGCTATTGTCCCTGGGCCCGGCCCCGACCGGGTTCTCTGGAGAGGCAAGTACTCCGGCTCCATAGAAGATGCCGGACCAGGGAGCAGCCACTCAGAGGGCAGGTCCACAGTTGCTCGGCTGACAGAGATGAGGGGCTCTCCCACAGCGGCTGATCCCCTGCAGGCCACGCCCCCCCACCAGTGCACAAATCCCGTGCACTAGGGCTCTAGTGTGAAATAAAGTTCAACATATTATTTACATCATAATTGAAAAAAAATTACAAACCTTTGTGTTTGTTAAAATTCTCCAGTTGAAAGTAACAGGAAACCAACTCAAGGTAGCTCAGGGAGAAAACAGAATAAAAATATTACTGGGATTAATGGGATGAAATATGGGTGAGCAGTTAGGCCCCATCCAGGAAATGCAAAGCTATCAAGGTCTTTTCTCTGTCTTTCTATCCCACTTGTCTTTGATATCTGCTTCAGCTTGATGGTGACTCCTTCCTCACAGAAGAATATGGTACAGCTAAAACCATCTTGCCACTGAAACAGTATAGTTCTGGACAAATCTACCCAGGGAAAAAATGTAATGAGCAAAACCTGGGTCCACCATGTCTAGATGACATCCAGTTCAGGGGCCCCAAAGAAATGGGCTTGTTAGAGCTCGATAAACATCCCTAAAAGGATCTATTACAATATAGAGGGAAACCTTATTTTTTAATTTTAGGAAAAAAGTTGTCTTCTGAGAAAATTAATAGAAAGCTATAAACCAAATATTAATAGTAGTTACTTATGGGTATAAAATTATGAGCAGCTTTACCTTCTTTAGCTTATAAATATTTTCTATAATTTAGACTGAAGTGTATTAATTTTATGAATTCAAAAAGTTAAACATTGCTATATCCCTTAATTCCATAAACTATGTATGCATAGAAAAAGAATGGGAAATATCCAATAAAACATTGGCAGTGATATTCCTAAATGACAAATTATTTTTATTTTCTCATTTATCATTTTCCATATTTCTCAATTGTTCAACATATATTACTTTAATACTAGGAAAAAAAATGAGTTTGAGAAATGTGTATGCCCAGTATGCTCAGTTTTCATGGAGGTGACTATAACATTGTAGGAATCACCCTCATCACCAGATAAAACACAGTGATTTGGGGCAATTTTTTTTCCTAATCCCAAAACACCTGAAGAATCGTACAAATTGCTAATAGTAACAATTACCACAACCATGATTTATCTTAAGAATCACTGACCCACAAAATATTATTAAAGTTATGGAAAATTGTGGGATTATATATAAGTGTTTAAAAATAAAATTTGCATACTATTACTTTATAAATTAGAACTGTTTAAATGTAAAGAAGATAATACATAACGTATTCTCTGGACAAATAACAGGAAACATTACTAGGTAGAAGAGACTTAACTATTTTCTGTCCCCATTAGAGAAAAGATAAAATGGGTTTTAGTGGCAAGATGGTTTTAGTTACACCATCAGCCATGCCAACCCATGAGCCGAACAACAAATCAAGATTTGTATAAACATAAAATTTAATACTCACTGCATTGCCACATGGTGGCTTCCATGTCCCTTGCCATTTGAAAACATTACCAGTGCCAATGAAAATTCTACAATTTGTAAGTTTTGTCCTACCAAAATCACGTTAAATTATAAACATGGCACCCTCAGGAATGGTAAGAACACAAGAGAAGAGTCTTTTCCTATTTTCCTAGAATCTTTCAATGAAAGATACTGTATCTACTAGTATCTAGGACGGAACAGTGGCAATGCCTGGCTTAGTAAGTTTTGATAGATTTCTTTCTTGCTCTCTATATACTGTGATAAAGCCATAAAATAGGTTTAAAAATACCAATCAATAACCTAATCTCTAATGGAAATACTTCTTTCCATAATATTTAACAATTGAGATACAACTTTTTAGTTTAATAAACAAGCACTTAAAACAACTCTAATATTCTAAAATGTATTATTCTACACTAAATAAATTTATACTATGGTACTTCAAAATCTATCAAATAAGATATTTTTTTATTTTTAACCATCATTAAATTATTACATTAACCACTTTTATTTCACTCCTAAAGGTCTTAATCACAGGGAATCAACAGATTCCTCTAAACATATTCCTTAAGAAAAAAAATGGAAGGAGATACAGTGAAATGGTGTGTGACAGCCATGGTAATTCTAATGGGGAAATATGGATAAAATAAGTTCTATATAGTAACATTCTCAACATACATTTTTACCAAGAAAGATAAAATTAAATGCTAATGTCAGTGTTTTCAGAAAAAGCTAAAAGCATTATGCTACTACAAATAATTTACAGAAACAACTAATAAATTTAACAAATTCCCTCAAAAATGCAAACTATACATTATCACAACATGATTTACAGGAGATATATACAATAACAATTCAAACTAATTTTTTTAGGTAAACCCAGAATATTGAAAATGCTGTTCCTATTTTAATTGAACACATATTTCTCAAAATAAGATTCATCATGAACATGATTTAACATCCTCTTTAAATAACCAGTGAAAAATCAAACAGGCCGAAACCGGTTTGGCTCAGTGGATAGAGCGTCAGCCTGCGGACTCAAGGGTCCCAAGTTCGATTCCGGTCAAGGGCATGTACCTTGGTTGCGGGCACATCCCCAGTAGGGGGTGTGCAAGAGGCAGCTGATAGATGTTTCTCTCTCATCGATGTTTCTAACTCTCTATCCCTCTCTCTTCCTATCTGTAAAAAATCAATAAAAATCAATAATAAAAAAAAATCAAACAAGTATTTTCATTGATACATAAAACAGCGATAGCGAGGTTAGGAAACCAAGTTCACTCACATCAATGACCTACTAATACACAGGCACTTATTCTAACCCACTAGGAAAAATGTGAACCACAAAACACATTTTTCCATTTTAAATCTTTAGGCAGTCTGTGTATATTGACCTTAAAGTGGTCACTTAATATGAGTGAAGCTCATATTCCACTACCTATAAAGGTCTAATGCAAAGAAAAGTTGTCATTTTATGTTGATGAGAGTTTTTAACTAATCTTATATGTTTGTTTTGTTTAGCAAATGACAGAATTATACAGATTATTTTTTAAATTCAAATGTGGCATTTCTATATACATTAAACCCTCAGCATGATTTCTGCTTCTGATGTGCTAATGAAGTATTTAAAAATTATACAAACAAACATCCATTAAACAGCATTTTATTTTAGAACACTCTGTGTTAATACAATAAATATACAAAACTTCCAAACCACCGGAGACATGCAACATCAGAGGGACAGATGGAGGGCATTTATTTAGAACCATGACAGTCACCATGATGGCAGCGCAGTATTACTATACTCACTGACAAAATATACAAACATCCCTACATAAATAATCCAAGTCCCAAATTACAAGTCACTGAGGAAGGACTTTCCAGTGTTCCAACTTCAGTTTTAAATAAAAACAGCCACCACTTAATATTACAGACTAAAAAATGACATGGGTGCTTACACTGTAAAAAACCATTTCATGATTCTGATAATGGGTAATGTTAATATGAAGCATAAAACACTAACAAATGCCAATCTTTTGCTGGGTGAAAATGTGACTATTTACCAATTTTGTTAATAGAAAATATAAGAATTTAAAATCCCAAACCTTATCAATCTGTAAGCATTGCCCTCATTTTAATGCACATTTATGTTCTTAAAAAACAATTCTCTCGTAAGCTTATATTAACCCAGATAACTGAATTTATAACAATCTTTTCCCCACCTACACAAAAAGATACTGTTGGTTGTAATTATTCTTTGCTATTTAACAATGGGGAGTTCTATAGGATAGATAAAGGTATTCCTGTTCTTGAAGGAAAGTATCTCAGCATTTTTCAAAAATCTCTATGATGTAGTTTTCATTTGCACTTTAAAGAAAAAGAAAAATGAACTTGAGATATAAATTAGTAATGGACATAGTGTTCTTGTTGTATTTTGTGGTGAACATTTTCCAATATATGTAAAATCCACACTCAATAGAGCACACAGATGAAACAAATTTTCAATAAGACTATAGATTCTGAAAAACTTTACTGGCTTATTTGGTTGAGAAAGTAGGTGGAGATTATCGCTGATCAGAAATATACACAAACAGCTTTAAATGTATACTCTGAACCCTATTTTCACCAAAATAAAAGAAATAGATTCCAAGTATATTACTTCAATAAAGTCCCAAATAAATCAAATGTAAATACCACTGGGATGGATCTATGTCACCTAGTAGCACTATCATGCCAAGCTTCTTTCATAAATAGTAAGAACTCACCATCCAGCCCCAGCATGGACTTCATTTTAACTTCAGATTTGTGGAGAAGAATGAAAGTGATTTAACCATTTGTGTCCATCTGATTTTTTTTAAGGGATGTGCATTATCAAATAATATAATCCAATAAATGATCCTTATTTAAAATCAAGTTGAATAAATCACTATTATTCTGTAATCTTAAATTAGCTAATTACTTGTAAAACACAGTATCAGGACATTACAAATGTACTGAGTCTCTTAATCAGTATTAAAGATGATTCAAACTTTCAACTCAAATATAAGAATTAATTCCTATGCTGCATAGTAATAATTTTAAAGTGATTATATTCATAATTAATGCATTCAACTGTATATTTTCTTGCTTGGTGCAAATTAAATGTTTTCTTTTTTCTATTACTGAAAAATTTTAATATATTCAGTCTGTCTCAAAATTTGAAAGACTGATATGTAGTAGAGATTCAATTATATGTAAAATGCCAGGGTCTTTTAAAATTTAATGCCACTAGAGATGAGAGACTAAAAAAATCCCTTAAATACTGTACGTTCTTTATGGACAAGGAGTTAAGAGTAGACTTTAATACCTCTGTTAAAAATTACACACATACACACACCCCCCACAAAAAGAGCTGCCAAACGTAATCTCAGTTCAATGAAAAAGAGTAGCCACAGAATATACCAAAGTTTCATACGGTAATATTTTACTATGATATGAATACTGAAAATTAAAAAAAAAAAAAGGTATTCTCATCAGTACATTCTACTCCATCAATTTTCCACCTTTTCTTTTGGATAATGCACTACATATTATGTTCTCATATTGCACCCCAATAAACTTTTATTTAAAAGAAACTATTACAGAAAATCATTTCTAAAATTTTACAAATGACTCCCCAATTGTACAACCATAAGCAGTGCAGAACCCAAAATACTAATTATTTTAATTTAAAAAACGTAGTGCCCATGCAAGATCATAGAATGTTATCAAAATATCAGCTACTCTAAAGAAAGAAAATAAAAAGATAAAATTTACATTGTCTACTATGAAATGCACATAGGCTCTTCACTTGTGACTGAAACTACTAAAAAAGCAAGCCAATCTAAAAATCCACAAGTCTCTGATGGTCT
This sequence comes from Eptesicus fuscus, assembly GCF_027574615.1. Lineage (NCBI taxonomy): Eukaryota > Metazoa > Chordata > Mammalia > Chiroptera > Vespertilionidae > Eptesicus > Eptesicus fuscus. The sequence goes on from NC_072476.1 coordinate 71,027,944, forward strand.
ATTTCTTGCAATATAAATAAGAAAAAAGAAATGAAGCATCTATTTACTGCTCCAATGTGTAATCCTTAAGTCTAAGATTCTTGAAAGAATGACTGCAGCTATTACTAAGTGCATTTTTAATCATAAGTACCATATTAATTTTAGTGTCTTGTCTCTGAAATAATTTGCTGAACATTCATTGCCCCCAAATATGGAGAACATTTATTTAGCATGTAATATTTTTTTCTGCAAGGGGCACTAAAATCTTAAGAAACTGTTAGGTAAATAATAAGACAAGGAAGTTTTTCTGGTTTTTGCCCATGCACAAGTAAATAGGAGATATACATGCCGTGTGTACTGAACATAAAAATATTTATAGAATACAGTAAGTGGAGAAAAAAGTACAGTCAAAAGGTAACAGTGTATTGTTTGAAGATTCTCTAAATTTGGTTACCCTTGAAAGCATTCTGAGCTGCACTAGTTGCTGCAGTGGAAGCTGCGTTTGCAGCTGCGGTCTGGACAGTTTTGTTGGACATCACACCTGATGCGAATTCTTGTTGGGCCTTCTCAAAACTAGCACCTGTTGTGCGATATAGTCCATGTACCTACAGAGGCACAAAAAAGCAGAAGATAAGTGGTCATCTCTACATTCACTTTCAATAGCTCTTTTATACACATATATATATACACACACACACACATATATATTTCTTTATTGATTTCAGAGAGGAAGGGAGAAGGATAGAGAGATAGAAACATCAATGATAAGAGAGAATCATTGATCGGCTGCTTCCTGCATGCCCCCCACTGGGGATCGAGCCCGCAACCCAGGCATATGCCCTTGGCCGGAATCGAACCTGGAACCCTTTAGTCCACAGGCTGACACTCTATCCATTGAGCCAAGCCAGCTAGGGCTCAGTAGCTCTTTAATTACACATGACTCAAAAAAATAGGAGTAGATTCTAGGCATGATTCCTAAGATCAAAAACATCAGCCATCACGTTGACACAAAATATTGTATTTAAATATTTTCTTAACATAGATTTTCCTTTTAATCCCCAATGCAAAAAAAATAATTATGCCTACACCAAACCAAAAATAATTTAAACTTAATCAAATGAAAAAAGCTTTGTTTTCTGCTGTACCTAATTAAATAGTTTGACATAACAAGATACATTCTGACTTTAATACATTAATTTACTACCCTAAACAAATCAAAGAAAATAATGCCTTATCTATTTCTGTATTGGCTATATCTACACCACTGACCATATTATAGTCCTATGATATAATTTTATCATTTAATGTACCAAGCACTATTTATTTATGTCCTCAAAGATACTTCTGCTGTCCACTCTGCATACATTTAACCTTTTGTGAATGGTCAAATTTTAAAGGATTTACAAAGAAACAATTCTGTGAACTGTCTGTCCATACTGATTTATCACTCAAATCTTGGGATTTCTTTTCATGAGTAAGGTTCAAAAATACTCTATTAGCATGTTTTAAGATGCCTAAACGATGAAGCAGATCAATACATATAACATCAGCCACTCAATTTAATACAAATTTGAGAAAGGAAATAATAAAGCAAATTAGAACAAATATTTGTTATATGCCTACAAACTTGGGGAGAGAGAGGAAGAGACCGAAAATTAAATTTGTAATTATACTGCACTGTGATTATATCTAAATTAGAAGCCTGAATGAAATGCAATCAAAGCAGGTGTGGAGGATGGGGCAGTGCATCAAAGTTAGTCCTTTCCCCCAACCTGGATAGGAACTGGTAATTATAGAGTAAATGTCAAGTGAAAATAAGTAGAATGAGTCAAAGACATTCAAGTTAAGTATGCATACTAGGAAGTCATTTCAAAAAGAATAGAGAGGATAGGCTGATTTGGGGGAAAGGGAGAGATGCTTGGTTAGGTTCCAAACAGTCATACATTCTTACAAATGTTTACTGAATACCTACTCTAGGCCTGCCACAGGCAGGTGATGATTTGGTTTGGAGCTCAAGAGAGGAATGGGCTAGAGACATGGACTTGGAAACCACTGGCATATACATGGTAGCTACAACTCTGACAAATGAAACTGTCCGTGAAGAACAAAGTAGAGGCTCCAGTGCGGTTCCAATTCTTGCGGTTATCCTGCTGGGGCTGAGTACTGAGTTCCATGGAGGCATCTGACCCCGCTGAGCTTCCCAAGCTGCTTAAGCTTTAGGAGCTCTTTCTCTTCACCTAATATTATCGTCGTCTCAACTATGGTAGAGTGATAAAGAGAATTACTCTCAACACTGTTAATTTTCATTGAAACTAAAAGATGGTATTTACATTTTGCTACCACTCCTTCAACAACCTTGAATCCATACAAGATTGATATAGGTACAGTATATTCCCACAAACCCAATCAACATAATACAGTGAAGCTGAGATCTTTCCAGGATCATAAAAAAACAAACTGGTGTTTGACACTGACATAAATTATGATGATGTGAGGAGATGTTATAGTTCTACAGACATATATTCTAAGTGCTGGACCCTCATGACAATGGCCATACACATCATCAACTGAGAACTGAAAGAGGACTATGAATTTAAGCATTGCCTCTAGGTATGTTCTAGAAGAAGAGGTGTTCACTGTTGGGTCTATGATGAATCAGTTAGAAAACTGTCCTCCACAGTACAGTCAGGAATAGTTAAGTATTTGAGTATTGTAAAGGGTGGTCAAGATATTAAAAAGGAATTGCACTAAATAAAAAATTCACGCTGTTGTCAGAAAATCTATAAACATAATAAATAAATACTTCGAAGAATATGCCTTGGTTGGTCAAGTTATATTTTAAGCTCGTGTTCCTGAAACAAAATTCATGATGACCTTCAACAAAGCTTCTAAAAGGATCACAGTCCACTTCAGTAATGGGAGCTTTTGAAGGACCATTTGAAGAAAGTAGCCAGATATCCGAATGACATAAAATATGACATATGTGGAGCCTGGCTTGAGTGGGAAGATCATGCTCCAGTACTGTTTTCCATGGCTGGATATCAATGTTAGCAAAGTAATTTCTGATATAAATATTCACTTCTACCAGTTGCTAAGAAGCCCTTCTGGTGTTCATCCTAAAACAGGTCAAATTTCAGTGTCTACTGATTTACAGAAAGTGGATCAGTTTGATCCATTTACTGTTCCAACTGTAAGCTCCATCTGCCATGAATTAGATGCCATTTCCACTAATGAAGAGGAAAAAGAGAACAAAGCTGAATCTGATATCAAACATAGAACCATAGATTATTAGACCAGTCTAGGTACTCACGTAAAAGTATTTGAACAGTTTCTTGAAAACCTGGATAAATCCCAAAAAGAACTCAAGAAGATAAAAGACTTCTAAAAATAACAAATCCCCTCCAATGTGGATAACTCCTACCTTCAACCACGAATCAAATACTTCAAGAGATATTTAATAAATATGGCAGAACCAGGTATGTATTTTAATGCCCAAAGCAAAATTTCCTTTTCTTGAAAAATAACTATGTTAAAAAGATTCCTAAGACTACCAAAGAAGAATGTACAGGTTCCTGGAAGGAGCATTATTGGGAGGAATAAGTGGATTGAAGATAAATTTATAAAATTTAATATTATACAAAGACTAGGGGCCCGGTGCACGAAATTTGTGCACTGGGGAGGGGTCCCTCAGCCCAGCCTGCCCCCTCTCACATACTGGGAGCCCTCAGGGGATGTCCTACTGATTGATGACTTAGGCCCACTCCCCGCTGGGAGCGGACCTAAGCCCCAGTCTGGCCTCCCTTTGCGGTAGGCGACCAGGCTGATCAGGGGAAGGCGCCAGCCCCATCACCCCGCTGCTGCAGCCACTGCCAGTCACCGCAGCTGCCAAGGTATTTTCATCAACACGGACTCCAGTCCCTTCACCATGAAAAAATGACAACTTTCTTTAAGCATTTTCAAGATGTGTCTTTCATAGGATATGACATTTCTTTATTTTTCTTTTTATCCTCACCTGAGGATATGTTTCCACTGATTTTTTCTACTTCCCTCCGATCCCAGGCTCGCCCCCTGCCCAAGCCTAAAGCCTCTGCCCCAGGCTTTAGGCTTGGGAAGGGGTTCCCACCCATCTCCCCTCCCCACCGCACCCCCCGGCACCTCTGATTGCAGGCTCAGCCCCTTCCAAGCCTAAAGCCTCCGCGCCCCAGGCTTTAGGCTTGGGAAGGGGTTCCCCCACCCGCCCCTCCGATCGCAGGCTCAGCCCCTTCCCAAGTCTAAAGCCTCTGCCCGATGGCCAGCTGGGAGTGACCTGGGTGCCGAGGTGGTTCCCGGGACCCAGGTATGTATGCAAATTAACCGCCATCTTTGTTGGGTTAATTTGCATACTCACTCTGATTGGCTGTGGGCATAGCGGAGGTATGGTCAATTTACATGTTTCTCTATTAGTAGGTAAGAAGTTAATTTTAAGATTTCTAATATAAATACTCACTTCTACGAGTTGCCATATATAGAGGTAATTGAGCAGTAATACAACCAAGACTTTAATCTCAGCTCACTAGATATAGCCTCCATATTTCTGGAGTGAATATTCTAGGTGAATGAGGGCTTTATTCTTAAGTCTAAGACACTTGAGTTAATTATACCTAAAGTGTATATATTCAGTCACTTCTTTGCTTACTGATATTTTTATAGGTCAGGCCACATCCCACTGCCCATCTTTTAAAAATAGTTTTACACTGAGATCTAAACCTACCAAAACTTTAATTCAAAAGATGTGTTACTAGATAATAACATTAGGACCTACTAGAGTATTGTTTACAACTGTTGCAATTGTAGCTCCTAACTTCTTCCCTTAAGAGAACAACTGGAATGATTAGATTTGTCTACATCATAAACAAGCAGCTTAGAAAAACTAACCAACTTTAACATAAAACCTATTATACTTATCAAAACACTTGCACTTTCTATATATCCAGATACTTAAATTTAATTTTAAAGTTTTTATTTCTTCAATTGTTGGTTTTGTGTGATAGATTCTGAAGTGTCGGATTTCTTTTGTCTGATTGTATAACCAATCTAAACAAAACAGTTCTTCTGGTTTGCATTCTATCTTCTGAGAAACACTGGGAAGCAAGCTATCAGGCTGGTACTTTCTGTGATTTATGAAAATTTTCCTTCCTTTGCATTTTCTTTAACATTGTTTTCTCTACAGCCACACCATCTTTTTAAAAAATCTTTTGTTTTATATAAAACACTTTATAATGCAGTCAACACACTGAAATGTCTTGCATTTCTTTCTCTTTTTCAACTTTTTGAGAAAAATAAAGACTATTGTGCAATTTTTAAAACACTACACATGCAAAGTAGGAGGAAAGTCAAAAGTACCAAAGTCTATTTAAGAAACTAGTATTTAAGAGGTACCCACAGCAACAAGGAATGATTAGGAGAGGAAGGGAAAAAAACCAAGGACCCTTTTACAGATGTCAAGGGAAGAAAGCATAATAAGGAATGAAGAAATGTCAGGGTAAAAGATAAAAATACCAGGCACTCCTAAATTCTTTTGATATAGTGGTGCAAAGCCATGCAGTATCATCGTGGATCAAAGTGTGAAAATGTTAGGGAGAAAAAGAGAGGACTGACAAGTACACATATTGGTAAACCCTAAAAGTCCTTTCTTCTAGTAACCATAGCACCATTATAAGTTAGATTATTTCTACTCCTCTTTCAAAAATCACATTTTTTATGGAACATTAAAAATACAGATACAACTCCTATGTTCAAGAAATTATCTCACAGTGAGTATATATGATTAGATTCTAGAAAATTAAGTACATTATAGAAATCTAATAAACCTTCTTTACTTACTAGACCAGTCACAGTGCAATGTAATTACAGGTTCACTAGGTCCTCCCAAGGATGTAATAAATAAACATTTGTTCTAATTTGCTTTGTTATTTCCTTTTTCAAATTTGTATTGAGTAGCTGATGTGATATATTTACAGGCTTCATAGTTTAAACACTTAAAATGAAATTCATAGCCCCACAGAGCACAGAGGCAAAATAAAGATAGGATTAGCACACTTTCTCAATAGTCTATCTATATAGGCCCAGAGAGCCACCTAGAGGGAAAAGACTACATAAGTATTCAGTGCATAATGCTCACATACCATCACCACTCAAAACCTCCAAAAATAAGAATATTTGTTACCCTGTCTCTGGGAATTTTCCTCAGGATAAAATAATTATGTAAATATGTTGCACTAATAAAACTTAAAATTAATTTTTAAATATCTGCATATGGGTCACTAACAAGATGCAATTCCAGAAGGGAACACTGCTTCCTTAATATATCTTCAAAAATATCTTAGTGTACACTGGGTTGGTGTATGACAAAAAATTATATGGAAGGTAAAGAACCATGGTACTTTACTTAATCAAAATTTTCCAAACATGTTTTCATTAAAGCTTATAAAACACCATTTCAATAACTCATGCTTTTATTAATGTAAGACCCCCGTGGTACCAAAATTATTTTACTTTTATAAAAGCTGGGAAAATACAAATAAACGAGTTTTTAAAATATTTTTATTCTTATTTTGAATTTTTAATAAATTTATGGATCCATAAGCTCAATTTTTTTCTATCAACCCTTTCCATGAAATCCTTTATAAAGCCTCTCGCCCATAGATCAAGGTCAGATATCCCCCTTCTGCAACTTCTTGAATTACCAACTTTAGTTTCATGCAATTGAAATCCCACTCATCCTTTGAGGCCTAACTCCAATACTGCTGTCCTCTTTCTGCGTGAACTAGCTGTGGTTTTCCCTATTGTGAGTACCTCCTACACTTAGTACATCTTTTAGAGATGCAAATTATGCTGCTTCTTTTGGAGGGCTTATCTACATGTCTGATACCCCCCCACACACATGCTTTTAGTTTCTTTGGGGAAGAACTCATTTCCATTTATTGTTACACCCTTTAAAAGACATAATTTGTGGCAGAAGCGTCCCTCCCCCCCCCCCCCGCCCCGAATAACGATTTGTTTCTTTATCTGCTAGGAATTAAACAAATGGCCTAAAATTATCTTCGTTATTAAAAAGTTAGCAAATAAATGCAACACTGCTCTAGTAGACTATACGTACCTGTATTACAAAGTAAAATGCTTAGTTTGTAATTACCACAGAGGTTAATTTTTTAAAAAGTGAACATACTACTTCATACCTACTAAGATGGCTATAATTAGAAAAATGGAATATAACAAGTGTTGGCAAAGATGTGGAGAAATTGGAACCCTTGCTGGTGGTAATACAAAACAATGCAGCCACTATGGACTATAATTTGGTAGTTCCTCAAAAAGCTTAAAAGTTGATCACCAAGTAACTCCATTCCTAGGTATATACCAAAAAAAAAACTGAAAGCAGAAACTCAGACAGATATGTGTACACTAATATTCACACGTAGCATTATTCACAATAGCCAAAAGGAGGAAGCAACCAAAGTGATCAACAGATTAATAACACAATGTAGCATGTATATACAGTGGAATATTATTCGGCCATAACTTTCTGCGGCCATAACAATGTAGCATGTATATACAGTGGAATATTATTCGGCCATAAGAAATTCTGATTCATACTACATGCTGAACCTTGAAAACTATGCAAAGTGAAATGAGTCAAACACAAAAGGAAAATACTGTATGATTCCACTTATATGAAATATCTAGAATAGATAAATTTATTGATACAGAAAGTATATTAGTGGTTACCAGGATTAGGGAAATGGAGTTGCTAAATGGCTACAGAATTTCTGTTTTGTGTGATGAAAAAATTTTGGAAATAGACAATGGTAATGGTTACACAATGTTACGAATATAATTAATGTCATTGAATTGTACACTTAAAACTGATGTGCATTAAAACTGATTTGCATTAAAATGGCAAATTTTATGTTATATATATTTTTCCCACAATTTTTAAGAATTAATAATATAATATACTCAAAACAACTAACTGTACATTTTAAATGAGTAAACTGTATATTTAAATACCTCAATGAAGCTGTTAAAATATACATATAAGGATTTGGATAAAAATGTTATGTATAGCATTATAAATACTTGATTTACTAAATTTGAAGATGCCTGAGTAAATATAATTCACAATAATTTAGCTATGTATATTTAGTATGTATTAAGTAATTAGCCTAGTACTTATAGTAAAGGATAAAAAAGTAAAAATTGGGGGCAATCCAAAAAACTGAACATACTAAAAATACCAACTGAGGACAGAATATAAACAACCTGATCAGAGTGCCGATTTTTCTGGAGATATAAAAGTGTTACTGTGCCTACTCTGTGTCCCCTGCATGAAGATAACAAGCATGTAGATCAACATTTTAATAGGCAATGTAAACTATCTGAAATTGATTCCTAATCAGGAAAGACTATAGTGTTGGATGATTGAAAGGAGGGAGGGAGGGATGGAGAGAGGGAGCCTATTTGTGATCATAAGACCCCAGTACAGTAAAATTATCAGCATTCTGATGCAAAATAAAGCTCCAAAAGGGGGGTGAACAATAACAATACTTCCAAAGAAAGGGGAAGTCACTTTTAGTCTAAGATTATTATCTCTTACATATAATAGATTACTGTCACAAAACACTTACTGTAAAACACCAATTTAATAAATGAGACATTATTATTCTGGATGATATAGCCAAATTCTATACCCTCAAACAAAATATCTATTTGCAGAATAGATATTTTGGTATACAAAAAAATTTTTAAGCAGTTAGGGAAACTTGTTTTTAAAAGAAATGAAATAAATTTTTCCTAAAATTCTTTTAAAATGCCAAAAATTACTACTAATAATTATCTTATGAATGTGGACACAAAAGTCTATAGACGATTTTTAAAGTTTCATGAAAAAAAAATAATCATTCAAAACTAGGTCCCAAAAGAAATATGAATTATGTATTATCTATTTATCTCTTCCATACTAAGTTATTCTAGCTCTCACACCAATTTAAAAAAGGGGGAAATTTTGGATACCCCTCATACATATTCTCTTGTGATCCATTCATTTATTATTTGACCCACTTATAATACCTCTGCCTTAACCCCAAACTATTATTCAATTCTAATCTTACTATAGAAAGAGATCTTTAAAAAACATTTAGAAATAATCTAATAAAAATTTTAAGAAAATCTAATGAAAATTTTAGGAAATCTATCTGTGAAAGGTATGGGCTGAACTATTCCCTTATTTATGAAGAGGTACAAGAGATAGGTATTCTTGCATTTTAATTTTTTTTAAATTTGGATTCTAAGATGATGCTACGAGGGAAACAATGTTAAGTTACCATAATGCTCATACTGGGAATTCTACATACCAATGATTACCTACTCCAACTATACAAGACATCAGAATGCCAACAAAATTCTCAAAATTGTATTCACTGTAAGAGAAATAAATATATACCACAGAATGTGTTTAGCTAGGGATGGAAACACAAAATAGCCGAATAAAACGTAACAATTCTAGAGTCAAAATACTGTGTGTACAGATAACTTTTAGAGGGTTTCTGAAGAGCCTGACCCCTAGTGGTTACAAACTATGGCTACATAACGCCAAAGATTTATTTATTTATTTTTTTAAACAGCCAGTTTTGAGCAAGTGGAAAAGAAAAATAATTAGGTGCTTTTATGGGATCTCAATTTCTATCAAAGTAAGAGAAATCTATGCCACTACAAATATGAAAGCTGGCTCAAATTACATTTTAGCTTATATTATCCCCACTGACTGTACTTCATAAAATCATCTCATCTAAATTCCTTCGTACACAGATAAAGAATATGAGATTCAGAGAAGTTTAAGAGCTTGCACAGGCCGTAACCGGTTTGGCTCAGTGGATGGAGCGTCGGCCTGCGGACTGAAGGGTCCCATGTTCGATTCCAGTCGGGGGCATGTACCTTGGTTGCGGGCACGTCCCTAGTGGGGGGTGTGCAGGAGGCAGCTGATCGATGTTTCTCTCTCATCGATGTTTCTAACTCTCTATCCCTCTCCCTTCCTCTCTGTAAAAAAATCAATAAAAATTTTTTTTTTAAAAAAAGAGCTTGTACAGACTGAAAGACAGTGAACACATATAAAAAATAAATAACTGGGAACTTCTTTAATTATATAGTAACAGAAAAGAAGCCAACCAAAATAAAGTATGCTGTACAATTTCCATATCAATACACTGATTTGAGAAGTAGTCATACTTCTTTTGAATGCCTGGAATACAACAAGCACAGCTCTAAAACCTTTCTTTTCATGCAAATGGATCCTGAAGAATTGTTACCTGGGGAAGAACATTGCAGGTCAAAGACAAGAGTGCTGCACACAGCAGTCAGTTACACAGCAGCTGTAAAATAAACACTTCCTCTACACTCTGACTCTATTAAGCATCTATGCCACACATTCCCCAATACCACCACTGCTGGTTAAAATTCCTTCCACATTCTTTCCTCAGTAAATTCTTAATTGCTGGTAGTATTCTATCCTAGACCTTCTCACTTCATATTCTCCTTCTATGTTCCATTTATATAAGAAGTCAATACTTCCCAAGTCTAGAAATCCAGCCTAAAGCTCTTTCCTTTGCTCCCAACTTATTATCCAAAAGCATACAAAGTGAGTAATTATACTTTAAGGCCCCTCTAGAATTTTAAACTCTCCGTGTGTAAAGTTGAAAACATCTTGATGCTCTCTTCCTGAATGACCCACCATCTAAAAGACTGGGTGTCATCCTTGAGTCTTCCCTCATCCCCCACTTCCAGGCCCAAGTCAAATCAATCACTACCTGCTCATTTCCCCCATGCTATGGTTACTTTACTGCCACTGTCTTAGTTTAGGCTACTATCATTACTTCCTAGTAGTAACCAGCTTCCTAGCTTGTCTCCAAGTCTTAATTTCTCCAAGTACCACATCGGTGCCCCACATATCCCAAATCTATTTCTGAATAGTTTTTCTAAAGCTCAAATCATATCAATTCAACTATTCTCCTCTTTGAACCTCTTCTATAGCTCACCACTACTCTTTGGAGAAGATCCAAATTTCTTTTTCTTTTTTATTACTTTTTTATTTTTTATTTTTTTATTGATTTCAGAGAGGAAGGGAGGAGGAGAGAGATAGAAACATCAATGATGAGAGAGATCATTGATTGGCTTCCTCCTGCACACCCCCCACTGGGGATCGAGCCCACAACCCAGGCATGTGCCCTTGACCGGAATAGAACCTGGGACCCTTCAGTCTGCAGGCCAACGCTCTATCCACCAAGCCAAATCGGCTAGGGCAAGATCCAAATTTCTTAACAAGGTTTCCTAATTTACAAGACCTACAGAATATAAGTACACTTATGATGTGTTTAGCCTCATCTTTACCTCTCCTCTACCACCAACAGCTCACTTTCTCCTTGCAGGACTCAAGCACCAAGCTTATTTCCCATCCATTCTCAGCTACTTTGAATTCCCTGAATATGCCATGCTATTCCCTGCAACTAGATATGAAAATGGTATCCCTGCTACCTGGTACCTACTTATCCTCTCCTTCCTGCTTAATCCTTTACTTAGGTAACTCCTGTTCATCATGATCTCTCTCACCCAAGGCAATACAAAAAGACTTCACTACTAAAAGAGATCTCCAAAACTTAGTTAGATGTCCCTCCTGTGTGCTCCCTATACTTGGCCACATAATGGCCACTGAATCACTGGATCGTGATACCCATTCATTCGTTTCTCTTCCACACCAAAATGTGAGCTTGAGCTTATGGCACATTAACACATACTCTTCAATGGTTGTTTAACAAATGAATGGAACCTGCAACATACCACAAAACCTTCTACTGTACTCTAAATTTATTATATTTCTAGTTTTGGAAAGCATCTCCTATGATATATTTGGAATAATAAAGGAATTGTCCAAAGAGATATTATAATGGTCAGACTATACTCTCCAGTTACCAAACAAACACTAATCTAGATGTTACTGTGAAGGTGTTTTGCATATATGATTATCATCTATAATCAGTTCACTCTGAAAAAAAGAGAATATCCTGAATGATCTGGGTGGGCCTGATCTAATTAGTTAAAACGCCTTATGAACAGAACTGAGGTTTTTCTGAAAAAGAAAAAACCCCCACCTGTGGACTAGAGCTTCAGTTTCTGCTTGAGCTTACAACCCTTCCTGACCGCCCATCTGTGGGTTTCAGACTGATCTGACCAACCCCCACAACCACATAAGCCAATTCATCTCAATAAATAGCTTTATTCTGTTCTGTTTCTCTGATGGAACACTGACTGATACAGGCACCTACTCAACAAAACTACACATCAGACCAGACCCTGAATATAACATGATAAAGAGGTCAAAAGATCAGAAAAGAATATTAATTTTAATTGAGGCCCTTTGCTATGCAATTTACATTATTTCATTTAATCCTCACACCAACCCTATAAAAATAACAGTTATTCCCATTCCTTTATTCATTCAATATATATATATATATATATATATATATATATATATATATATATACCTATCACACGCCAATCACTGCCAGTCACTGTTCTAAATGTGAGGAATACAGCCTGAAAGCACACAGACTAGGTCCCGCTGCCATGGAGCTTAGAGTATGGGTGAAGACAATGAACCTGAGCGGTTACAGAAGCATGTCTCAGTTCATACAACTGTATGTGAAGATGCCAGAATTTTGACCTGAGTTGTGTGGTTCCAAAGCTCTCCTCATTTAATTCCAATGCAACAAGATATATTCATCATGGAGGAATTTAACAAGCTGTGTACCCAGAAAATGTACACTATAAGATACATAAAGTGGCTTAGGCCCAGATCCCAATGTGTAATATAGACAGCAAGTTCCCCAATAAAACAGAGGATGACATAATCCCTAAGAAAGATTCTGTAGAAGAGGCAGGAAGATTTGAGCAAGTGCTTGAAAGAACACTAGTAGAGATGAAGCAACCTGAAAGTTAAGAAGCATAGCATGAACAAGAACGGGGGCAAAGAAAGGTGTAGGATGTATTTTTAAGAAACTGAATACATAGTACAGTTTGACTGTAGTAGAAAGTCTGGATCCAGGAGCTGTGAAAAGGACTAGTCCTACCTCCCACATTCACCACAATTCCATTTCTCACCCCATGTCCACTTCAAAACTCTTCAGTGCTAGGTTTGTTTGGAGGTCTTTTTTTAGATTAACATAGTAACTATATACCAAATGGACTGAAGAAAGTGGGAGCAGGGTGTGACTGGTAAAAAAATTCTGGATTAGCTGAGGTTGGAAATGGAAAGGAAGAAAAGGACAGAAAGATAGTAAAAAAAAAAATATCTAGGAAAGTGATTATAAAGTAATGGAAGCACTGACAGAAGTATTCAAAGTGCTGACACAAATGTTAAACAGAACCATCTGAGAAAGTACTTAGTATCACCTTATTTATAGCAAGTAGTTAATAAATACTCCTTTTTTTAAAAAAAAAGCTTCATTGAGATAAAATTTGTATAGAATTTAGCTTTTTAAAGTGGTTTTTAGTATATTAATAGTGTTGTGAATATATCCTCTTTATAACTTAATTTCAGAACATTTTCATCACACACAAAAGAAATCCCATAGCCATTAACAGTCATTCTTCACCCTACCCTCAGCCATAGACAACCACTAATGAATTTACTTTCTGTTTCTATAGGTTTGTCTATTTTGTATATTTCATATAAAGGGAATCATACAATATGTAGTCTTTTGTTTTGCTTGTTTGTTTTTGTAATCCTCACCCAAGGACATGTCCATTGATTCGATAGATAGATAGATAGATAGATAGATCGATCGATCGATAGAGACATCCATCGGTTGCCTCCCATATGCACCCCAATGGGAGTCAAACCCACAACCTAGGTATGTGCTCTGACTGGGAATAGAACGGATGACGCTCCAACCAACTGAGCCACACTGGACAGAACACAATATGTAGTCTTAATAAATGTTTCTTGAATATTAATCAGAACTTCCAGAAGAAGAGCTAGTTCTGAAAAGAAAATTATGAGTTTATGATGCATTACTGTGAGACGAAGATGCCAATCAACTGGTGATGTAAACAGTCACCTGAGTATGCAACTAAATGTTTATACAAAGCATTATGCCTCCCAACTCCAACATTCTAGGTCATCCAGGCAGAGAAGAAAGGGAAACAATGTAGGGAGGTTGAAATTCCCATGAAAAAAGATTTTACAGCACAAAAAGCAGTGAGGTGACTGATTTAAGAAGACTTTTACCAATGAACTGGACAAAGAAATAAATGAAAGAGAAAGAATAGGCTCAGAGGCAGAAGAATCAGAACACAATTATGAAGACTGAGGAAGAGGAGCCACCTATATAGCACAGAAGGCTTCAAGGAGGAGGAAGAATGCAAAAAGACTTCAGGATTCAGTAGCTTTAGAAAGCTGAGTTTCAATACTATGTGTGTGTAGTTCAGAAAATAAACGCTTTAATAAGGGAAAATGAATAGCAAAATTTGGACAGAAAAAAATAGTCTAGCCTTCAGCCAGTTTTGAGAAGGACAAAAGGCAAATGTACAAGTAAAATATTTCAAAAGTGCAGAGTATTCTTAAATATAAGGTACAATTATTTCTAAACACTCCTTGTACAAATCTCAATTAACTGGTCATTAAAAAATAAAGTAAAATGTTGTATAGACTTATTTCTTCAGAGTGAGACCTATCAAAAGTCTACCATTTTAAAACACAGGTATTATTCCAAGGGTTTCTATATCAAGTTTGAACACATGTAGAATAGAAAACATTTCTGTAATGCATCATAAAACACCATTAACCTTTTGCACTCGGATGTCGAGTGTGACTCGACTTGGTTAGCATTAGAATAAAGGATTCGAGAAAAAAGCAAGCGAGTGCAAAGGGTTAAACCTTATATAAACAAATAAAAACACAGATTTCTCTCCTACACTATGTAATGATTTTTTTTTTTTTTTAAGGCTGTGAAAACAGCCATAGGAATTCAATAGGAAGAAGTGTAGATAACTGGGCAGTCACTAGTCATAACCCAGCCTGAACCTGTTACCAGCTCACTTTACACCTTAGATAAATAATTTAGTGTCTTTACATTTTAAATACAAATAAAATGCAAACATCACACTTCATTAATCAGGCTAATATATTTAATATTCAAAAAAGAAATCAGAATATTTTTAAATAATCCAAATTTTAAAAATAAGGTTGACTTTCAGTTAATGCAAAAAGCCTTCAGTTAAAAGGATTTTAAAATATTTCCTTTTTATAGGAAGTTAAAAATGTGATGCAATTTTCAAAAATATATCTATGCATAACTATTAATTGTAAAAAGTAATCCTCAGAGATAAAACTTGCACAAAAAGAACAAAAAAATGGCTTGAGGTTACAATAAGAGCAAAATAGGAAAATGAGTTTCACTATAAAAATTTGCAGACATAAAATTTCATTTACCTTTTTGAACATAACTAGTGAGATGACTGCTGATGCTGTGAAAAGTGCTGCTATGATTATCATCATGATTCCAACAGGAATACTTTTGTTGAGACCAGTAAGCGATGAAATCCAACCACTATCAAGTAACAAAAAGAAAGTATAATCAGGCAAATAAATCAATGCACATTTAAAAAATAACATTAACAACTAACATATATTCAGCTCTTATGAGCCAAGCAATGTCCTTGTTCTTTATACAAGTTAACTCATTTAATTCTCACAACAATCCTATAAGATAATGCTGTTTTTAATCTCTATTTTACAGGTGAGGAACTGAGTCACTGAGCTATTCAGTATCTGCCCAAGGTCATACAGCTAAATGGCATAGTATGAATTCAAACCCAGGCATCAAACTCCAGCCTTAAGTGTATACCACCAGATTTTATATTTTTTAAGCCTAGGAGTTCATTATTACTTTCTTTTAAAGTTCATTTTAAATTCTGCTTAATTATGGAAGAAAATATTTGCAAACCATATATCCAACAAAGGGTTAGCATCCAGAATATATAAAAAACTTTCAAACCTCAACAGTAAAAAAAAAAAAAAAAAAAAAATTGATAGGAAAATGGGCAAAAGACATGAAGAAACATTTCACAAATAGGATACAAAGATCACAAATATGCACATGAAATGATGTTCAACATCATGAGTTATTAGGTTCTAGGAAAAAGTAGCATTCATTATCTTTTATTTTTATTAAGATTTAAAAAAATGTTTTTATTGATTTCAGAGAGGAAGGAAAGGGGGGAGAGAGAGAAATCAAATTAAAACCTCAATTAGATATCACTACACACCTATCGGGATGAGTAAAATAAAATCAGTGACAATACCAAATGCTGGTGAAGAAGTGGAGGCTGACTCACTCACACATAGTTTTTGGGAATGTAAACTGGTACAGCCATTCTGGAAAACTGTCAGTTTCTTAAAAAACACTAAATATGCAACTTCCATATGAACCAACAATTACAATCTTGGATATTTATCACAGAGAAATAAAAATTTATGTTCACAAATGTTTATAGTGACTTTATTCATAATAGTCCAAATACTAGAACTCTAGAGTCCTTCAACTCTAGTTAAACAAACTGTGGTACATCCATACCATGAAATACTGCTCAGGAATAAATACACACAACAACCTGAATGAACCACCCAAGAATGATGCTGAGGGAAAAAAAGCCAAAAGTTACATACTGTATAATTCCATTTATTTACTAGTAATTACATAATTTATATAATTCTTGAAATGACAAAATAACAGAAATGACAAATTAGTGATTGCTGGCATTAAGGAGGAAATCGGAGCAGGAGGAAAGTGAATTTGGCTATAAAAGGGCAGCATGAGGGATCCTTTGGGGATGGAAGTGTTCTCTATCCTGCCTTCATCAATGTCAAGATCCTGGTTTTGATATTATACCATAGTTTGACCAAGATATTACCACTGGAGAAACTAGGGAAAGAGTACTTGGGATCTCTCTGAATTTTTTTTTTTTATAACTGTATGTGAATCTACAATTAACTCAAATAGTTTAAATCTAATGAATTACATGAGATCCATTATAAAACAGGTCATCCTATATGCATACTCACTTGCAGACTCCTGTGCTATTTCATTACTACACATGCTGTTGTGCTCAATTTTAACACTTTTTTGAAGTTTGTGAAAAAGAGTAAGATATTATTTCAATTTCATAATAAAAAAAAAAAACTTGTGCTTTTAACATGAGCAGTATTTTTTAATTAAATATTTAAAACATTTCCATTTCCTCAAATGCCAAAGACTAAGCACTATTTAAAATGATAATGAATGCACTGGCCTATGTGGCTCAGTGGTTGAGCATCGACCCATGAACCAGGAGGTCACTGTTCGATTCCTATTCAGGGCATATGCCTAGGTTGTGGGCTAGTCAGGGCATATGCCTAGGTTGTGGGCTTGATCACCAATAAGGGGCATGCAGGAGGCAGCTGGGTGATGATTCTCTCTCATCATTGATGTTTCTATCTCTCTCTCCCCCTCCATTCCTCTCTGAAATCAATAAAAACATTTTTTTAAATCTTAAAAAAAAATAAAAGATAATGAATGCTACTTTTTCCTAGAACCTACTTAAAATACCAATATATTATCTGCATTAGATCTGCAAAGCTACCGAAAGCTATCTGATTGCCAGTCACTACTCTGATTCAGTAAGCATACTAAATGTAAGTCCTCAATACACTCTAGTTACATGATCATTTTAGTTTATGTACACTGCAGTAAATTTGCCAAGTATATGCTCTTAGCTTATAAAAATTCAATTGTGCCAGGCCAGTATGGCTCAGTGGTTGAATGTCAACCTATGAATCTAGGGGTATCAGATGGAATCTCAGTCAGGGCACATGCCCGGGTTGTGGGCTCAATCCCCAGTAGGGGGTGTGCAGGAGGCAGCCTATCAATGATTCTCTCTTATTGATGTTTCTATCTCTCCTTCTCCCTCTCTGAAATCAATATATATATATATGTATATGTATATATATATGTATATATATTTTAAAGAATTCAACTGCATGTAACTCAAGTTATAAAAGAAAGAAGAGAGTGAAGGATAATTTTAGAGATATGCTCTTTTCCACCTGTTGTTTCATTCAAGGAGTGTTTGCTCCAGAGTGTATGAAGAGAGATATAAATCTGCTATTACCTCCTAGCCTGGGTCCAAATAGTGTCCATTTCTGAGGATCTCCTAATGAGTGACCTTTTGTCATATGGAGAATGATTATATTATTAAAAATATATGTACAGATTTGGAAGCAGATGAAGTGTCCATCAGTAGATGAGTGGATAAAAAGCTGTGGCCCATTTATACAATGGAATACTACTTGGCTATTAAAAAAAAAAAAAAAAGGAAGGAAATCTTACCTTGTGTGACAGCATGAATAGACCTGAAGAGTGTTATGCTAAGTGAAATAAGCCAGTCAGAGAAAGACAAGTACCATATGATTTCACTCATATGTAGAATCTAATCAGCAAAATAAACTAAAAAACAAAATCGAAACAGACTTACAGATAAGAAAACAGACTGACAGCTGTAAGAGGGGAGGAGGGTTGTGGGACTGGGTGGAAAAAGGTAAAGAGATTAAGAACAAAACAACAAGAAGAAGAAAACTCATAGACACAAAGACAACAGTATGGGGATTACCAGAGGGAAGGGGGGTGGGGGAGGTAGAAGAGTCAGTATAAGGGAGATAAATGGTGATGGAAAGAGACTTGACTTGGGGTGGTGAACACACAATACAATATACAGATGATGTATTATAGAATTATACACCTGAAACCTATATAATTTTACTAACCAATGTCACCCTAATAAATTCAATAAAAAAGAAAAAATATATATGTAATATTATGTATGTGTATGCAGTGATTCCACTCTTCAAAGACGTGTGTACATGCGCATGTGTATGTATATGAAAACATGTTTGTATACCTAAAATAGTCCTTTACACATAATAGGTCCCTTTTCCTTAAAACCCTTGAATTTCTTTTCTCTCCCTTCTACTATCCTTGGCCTTCCTATCTGATCACTCCTCAGTCTCCTTTTTACAAAATTTCCTCTTAGTGCCCATGATATACACATTTTATTTAAACTAGATATAATGTGTCATTTTTAAAAATGGGAACATAATTTTCAAATAGAATGGTTTTTCAAAAGGCTATGCCTTAGAAAATACTAAAAAAAATGCAATTTTTACTTTTATTTATTTCCTTTTGCTAATGTGGCTTTGCTCTGTTAACTATTTTTAGGAAGCCAAAAATTACATAAAGATACATGATGAACAGATTAACTAGAGTAATAAAATGACTTACCAGTTGCCCCAGTTGTGAAATCCTGCAGCCTGTAGTACATGTACGGCAAACTGACAAATATAGACGAAGAAGAATACAAAGAATCTGAATGAACTGTCACTCCTTTTTTAAAAAGGTGGGGAGGGGGAGGGAGAGAAAGAAGGAGAAAATGTCATTTTTCTTAATACCTTTACATTCACATGCAGACTGACACTCAATGTTAAAAAATAAAATATTTTTAAATATACCAGCGGCAACTACCTGAGGCTTGAAATTACAATAACATAATTTATGTGAAACCTTTATCCAAATACTAGATGATATTGTTTTTATTACTGCAACCTCACTTTGTCAATTTCCAACTGTACCACAAAACATCTTAACAAAAAAATGTAGTTTTCCTTTTTTTTACTAGTTTCACTGAATTATAATTAACATACAATAAACTGCAACTATTTTAATGTAGAGTTCAATGGTTTGACATATGTATATACCCATGAACCTTCTCCAATAAAAATCATAAACTTATCCCGTTTCCTTGTGCATGTAGTCCCTCCCTCTCTACCCCACCCACTGTTTTCTGTCAGTATAGCTTTCATATTTTAGAGTTTTATATAAATGGGATCATAAACTATATATTTTTTTCTTGTCTGCCTCTTTCACTCAGCACAATTATTTGGAGATTCACTCGTGTTGCATGTGTTAAAAGTCCCTTCCTTTTCAATGTTATGTAGCAGTGCATTGTATAGATAGACCAATTTTATTCATTCACTCACTGATAGTCATTTAGGTTGTTTCTGGAACACCTGGGGAGTTTATGTTTAACATTTTAAGAAACTGCCGAACTGTTTAATGAAGCATTTATTTCATTTTATATTCCCAACAGCAGTGTATAAGTGTTCCAGTTCCTCCACATATACACTTGGTATGCAGTCCTTTACATTTTAGCCATGCTAACAGGTATATAGTGATATCTCATCTGATTTCAATTTGCATTTTCCTAATACCTAATGTTGCTGAGCACTATTTCATGTGCTTTTTGTCATCGATATGTCTTTGGTGAACTGTTGACCACCCACAAAGCCAAAAATGGTGCATACATTATCTCTAATCTCTTATCAACTCAGCAAATACTATCACCAATTTACACTCAACAAACTGAGGCACTGAGAGTTTTTATTGCAATTTCCTAGGAGCACACAATTTTTAAGTGGAGAAGCCAGAATTCTAACCTTTTCTCAGTATGTTTCCAATAGTTATACTTCTTCAACAACACACTGCCTCATTAATAATTACCTAATAAATATTTTAAAGTATTTACATAATGCTTAGTGATTTGGGGAAGCATAAAATTAAAAATAGTTATAATCTTTTAAAAACATATAAATGAGCCCAGACAGTGTGGCTCACTGGTTGAGCATCCACCTATGAACCAGGAGGTCACAGTTTGATTCCTGATCAGGGCACATGCCCGGGTTTTGGGCTTGATCCCCAGTAAGGAGTGTTCAAGAGACAGCCGATCAATGATTCTCTCTCAACATTAATGTTTCTATCTCTCTCTCCTCCTTTTCTAAAATCAATAAAAATATATATTTTTTTAAAAAGACACATATAAATGACAAAATGGCAACTCCAAGTTTAATTCTGATACCTAATAAACTTACCTTTTAAAATCACATGTAGCCCTAGCTGGTTTGGCTCAGTGAATAGAGCATTGGCCTGTGGACTGAAGGGTCCCAGGTTTGAATCCAGTCAAGGGCACATACTTCGGTTGCAGACTCCTCCCCAGCCTGGGCCCTGGTCGGGGTGTGTGCAGGAGGCAACCAATTACTGTGTTTCTCTCACGTGATGTTTCTCTTGGTCTTTCCCTCTCTCTCTCTCTAAAAATCAATGGAAAAATATTGCCCTATCCGATTTGGCTCAATGGATAGAGCATCGGCCTGCGGACTAAAGGGTCCCGGGTTCGATTCCGGTCAAGGGCATGAACGGGCTAGATCCCCAGTAGGGGGTGTGCAGGAGGCAGCCAATCAATGATTCTCTCTCATCATTGATATTTCAATCTCTCTCTCCCTTTCCCTTTCTCTCTCTGAAATCAATAAAAATATATTTTTAAAAAAAGAAAGAAAAATATCCTCAGGTGAGGACTAAAAAATATATATATGCCTGGCCTAAAAAGTTTACTTACCCATTATCTATGGACTTACATAGTATGTTCAGACGTTTGTTTCATTTCTCAATCATCATTCTTAAAATACAATACAAAACCCTTGAATATCCCGACTGCCCTTTCTCAAAGGCAGAAATCTCTATCAAAACCAATCTCAAATACTAGTAAAGCACCTACATGAATAAGTAAAATCTCTTTAGAAATCCTATATTTAATATAAATAATCATATCCAATGTATCTGGTTTGAGTTTCATATTTAAGGAAGAAATCTGTGATGAATAAATGTTTAACAAACTTTACTAAGTACTTCCAAAGAGACTTTGACTCACAAACACTTGGCAATCTGGGTGAAGAAAATCCCAAAGTTACACACTGAGAAGGTGTATATTAATGATTTCAAATATTCTAATTTCAACTTTCACCATAAAAATTTTTCCTCTCAGTTCTGCTCCAAATAGAGAAACCCAGATAATTAGCATATTTGTGATATACTCTAAAGGCTTGAAATAAAAGCTAAAAATCTAGTCTACAACTGGCAAAGAAAGAGAACAAAAGGAAGTGAGTGACTTCAAGTAACAAATGGCAAAAGACTGGCTTTTTGTTTGTTTTGTCACTTGAGGACCTTTATCCACTGATTTTTTAGAGAGTGGAAGGGGTAAATGGGAGGGAGAGAGAAAAACCTAGATGTAAGAGAGACACATCAACTGGTTGCCTCCCACTCATGCACTGACAGGGGCCAGGGATCAAACCCACAACCCAGATACATGACCCTGACTGGGAATCAAACCTGTGACCCTGTGGTCTGAGGGCCACTCTAACCACTTAACAACACCGGACAGGGCAAAAACTGGTTTTTAATAGTCTGTTTGGCTATATTAGTCATAGAGGTTTAAAATCCAAAGTCTCTAGTCTCAGGTCACTTTTACAATTTCAAATTGATACAGCCCATTGCCACCCACCAGTATTATTACGGTTATACTGGTAACATGACAAAAGTAGGCAGGCAGAGGCCAGATGTCAAAAAATTAAAAATTGGTAAACCTTGTGAGCCAGGCTTAGATAACAAGGAAAAGAACTCTCTTCCTACATCGTGCAAAAAGTAAATAGTTCCTTTTAATTTCTCTCCAACCCACATCTACGGGGGTCCCTTGCCGCATTCCTTGACAACCAAACTCCCATATTTCAATAAATACCCAAAGGTTCTTTCCTCATTTCCTCTCCTCCCATCTATTTTCCCCTGCATTTTATTTCTAACCAATTTAGTTTTCTGTTGAGTGACACCTTTTATCTCCAAATTCTCAATCTTCTCTCTTTTCTTTCTGTCCCCCCAACCCCATCTGTTTACATATCTGGGTTTCTAATTCCATATTTTGTGTGTGTGAGGTGGGGATGGTAAACATTCTAGTTAATCAAAGAAATTTTATGTTGAAATGGAAAAAAAGTTATAAAATTGAATGTGACCTTTAATTTCCCTAATATATCATCTGCACAATACTGGTACATGCCTATTTCTCAGTAATGCTACCTCTCATTCATGAGAGTTGAAAGAGATTCATTATTCATAAATTAATTTATTCAAATAAAAATGAGTTGATAAACAACTGAATATATGGACTCAAACAGTGCTAGCATCTAAATCAGCATTTCCCAATGTTTATTTCTTAAAACAATAGTCCAAAAAGGTGCTTGACAAAATAATAAGTATAATAATAACGGTTTCATGATCAAATCATAAAGCACACTAGGCTCTTAAAGAGTCTAAGAAATCCTAAAATGAAGTAACTTGCTGAACTTTATTATCCAGCTATTCCCAAACGTAAGCTAATGAACCGTTTTTTTTCCACAACACCTACTAATTGCCCACTGAATATGCATTTAGGAAATGTTACTCCTAACCAACAATTAAATATACCATGCAAAGTATTATACTTCATCTTATAGTCTAAATATTTTTTAAATGTTGCTGTCTTTTGAAAAACCAAAAGTGAATTTACACAGAACATACTTAACAAAGTTGCTAGGTGAAAGTGATTCACTTTAAACATAACATGCATTTACGTTACCTAGTTTCATTTAAGATTTAGGCTATAATGACCACTTGTGATTGAATACACATGAATATAATATATAGACTTTTCTGAAGGTGTTATACAATAAAAAAAAATTTTTAATGAAAATGCCAATTTTCCCGTTAAAGTGTACCATGAGTATTTACTTCACAGGTTTTAAAGAGCATATTTTAAAGTACACACATTTTACCTGAAAGCTCCGTAAAGTGGTCTGTACCAACAGACAAATGAACAAGGAGTAAAAAGCAAGAACCACAGGATACTCAATCCAAAATCAACCCCTCTTGTAGCATCAACACAAAACCAAGCCAAGCATCCGAAGATATTTAGAAACAGTGTTACCGTATGGACTGTGGAATCAAAAAACAAAACAGAAAAGAAATGTTTACAATTAATTTATGAGGTTCATTCAACAAAAATTATAAATGAAAAAAATACTTCCCAAGAGCGAATGTATTTTACACCATGTTTTCATTTAGTATTTTTCAAAACATTGCTGTTTCTTATGCATTTGATTTGAAAATAGAGTAATCACAGGAAAAGGAGTCCTAATACATGCACTGTTTGGCAAAACTTCTTCTGGCCCTTTTTTAAAGGGCAATTACACAGGCAAACCAGAGAAGTACTACCTAAAGGGCCTCTCCCCTGAGGAAACAGGTGATATGTCTCCGGATTGAAGGCTCAGGAAGAAAGTAGTGCCTGCCAGGAAAAGAACCAGGACTTGGGAGGGGAAAGATCCTACACTCAGAACTATATTTTTACAGAGTGGGTCTGCAGACGTCTCTCTGAGCAGATTATACACAAAAGAGAAGTGCCCTGTGCAATCTCATCATGATATGTTTAAACAATAAAATTGGAATCATTGGACTAAAAATAATCAATACAGTAGAAATTTCCAGTGACTACAAAGTCAATCTGTAAGGATTATTAATTTGTCTTCATTGAGTTGTCCATTTTTTTTAAAGTCCTGGGATTCAAACTGTGTTTTGGTAGAGGATTACACTTATTAAAGAAAAAAAAGTACACTATGATGCATTTCAGCTCCAGTGGCAGACCTTTCTTTAGTTAACATAAATAGATCTTGGCACCAACTCTTCATATGTTGTTAATAATTATTTTCCCTGACAGACCAAAAACAAAAAATCTGGATAACATATAACTATACACTATAATCCTAAAAACCACATTTACCCATTATAATAATTTTAAGCACTTGCAAAAATTTATTACTGGCTGAATTTATTATAGAAAATAAATTCTTTCAGAAGTTAAAATAATTTTAATGCAAATTATCAATACAAAAGTATACTGACAAACTACTAGTTGAATAAAAATAAATAAAAACCTAGTGAATCTAAATAAAAAACTCACATTAAAAACAAACTTTAAAATTCCTTTAAATCATTAATCAAATAAGAGTAATAATTAATGAAACAGGGCAAAAACACACATTCTAGGATGCCTCATCTAATTTGCTCTCATCTAACAACTAGATAAATACACAATCTCTAGAATAGGAGAAAAAGCTCCAGAGGAAAAGATCTAGATAATAGTGATATAATAATATTGAGCTAATCAATCTGTGTATTTCCATTTTTCATCTATAAAAATGCAGGAACTCTTCCAGCCTTAAAATTCCATTCCATTCTATTATACAAGAATGATTCTTACTAATAATTACTTTATTCCAATTAGGATTTCTAACTCTCATGAAAGCTTGATTAACAAATTTACTCAAAATCTTTTGCCTCAAAATAAAAGTAGTTCGGTTAAGGATGGCTTAAAAACAGAATTGAAAAGATTGTGAGATAGAAAATTATTACTCTGTTAACATTAAATGGCATCTAACTGCCTAAAAAAGTATTAAATGTTCAGAACATTCTAAGTCAAATATCAACCTTTAGAGAAATAATTTTTAAAGGTTTATCTACTAATCTGTTTAAAAAAGACAATATATGGGTATGAGTATTTTAAAGTTCACAGAAATTCTTCCAGGTTTAGATAAAAGATTTCAATTTAAGTTTGTGTAATCTATTAAAATCTTTTTCAAAGTGTTTTTATAGTAACAAACAACTATAATCAAAAAGTCATTTATTTGCACTCCAGTGAAGAGTAAAATGTTTAGGCCTACTTATTAAACTAGAGATCAAAAAACACACAGAAAGACAAGGTAATGTGAAATGAATGACTCTGTTGCTAATTTCTATCCAATTCCAAACCACTTGTTGGATTCCAAATGTAGGTAGAATACTAATGAAATATTTAGTCCATTTTGTTGACCTGATCTGCAAGCTGAATGACTCTTCTTCATATAAAATTTCAATTTGCTTTACTAAGCACTTTAAATAAGGTATCTTTGAAAGCATATCTGTCATATTTGGGTTTAAAATGTCAATTACTTCTTCATTTTGGTACTCTGTAGGTGGTATAACATGTAATTCCAGACTCTGGGCTCTGGAGTCAAGTGATTCAACTCCAACCTTCCTGTCTGTGTAATCTTGGACAAGTAACTCATATTCTCTATCCTTTAGTTTCCCTATCTACAAAACTAAGTAATATAATACCTGCTTCATAGTGTGGTTACAATTTAAAAATGTAATATACATAAAAGTGATTAGCATTGTGCCTTGCACAAAGTAAATCCTCAATAAATGTTAGCTCATTATAATTATCACTAGAGGCCCGGTGCACAAAATTCGTGTGGGGGAGGGGCCCTCAGTCCAGCCTGCACCCTCTCCAATCCAGGACCCCATGGGGGATGCCCGATCCTAAACAGGCAGTCGAACATCCCTCTCACAATCCTGGACCGCAGGCTACTAATCGCTCACCTGACTGCCTGCCTGGTCGCCCCTAACTGCCCCCCCACCCTGCCGGCCTGATCACCCCTCACTGCCTCTGCGTGCCGGCCTGATCCCCCTTAACTGTCCCGCCTGCCAGCCTGGTTTCTCCTAACTGCCGCCCCCTGCCGGCCTGGTTGCCCCCAACTGCACCCCCCCACTGGCCTGGTCACCCCTAACTGCCCCCACTGCTGGCCTAGTCGCCCCTCACTGCCCCCCCCACCAGCCTAATCACCCCCAACTGCCCCCCCCTTGCTAGCCTGGTCACCCCAAATGCACCCCCCCTGGCCTGGTCACCCCTAAATGCCCCCCCAGCCGGCCTGGTTGCCTCTTACTGCCACCCCTGCCAGCCTGGTTGTCCCCAACTGCCCCCCCCGCCGGCCTGGTTGCCCCCAACTGCCCCTCCTGCTGTCCTGGTTGCCCCTCACAGCCCCCCTGCTGGCCTAGTCACCCCACGAAGCCTGCTGTTCAGTCATTTGGTCATCCCTCACTAACACCCCTGCCAGCCTGGTCGCCCCACACAGCCTGCTTGTTTAGTCGTTTGGTCATCCCTCACTAACCCCCTGACAGCCTGGTTGCCCCATGCAGCCTGTTTGTTCAGTCATTTGGTCGTCCCTCACTAACCCCCCTGCCAGCCTGGTCGTAGGCAGTCATCTTGTGAGGGCATGACGGTCAATTTGCATATTACTTCTTTCTTACATAGGATTACAATGTAAAAGCATTAGTCAACCCTAAAATCAGTAACAAGTTGACACTTCTTAAAAAGAACTTATTTTGGGGTGGGGGGGGGTAATAGTAAGATATGTACACATATAATACCTCAATAAAAATATTAAAAAAAAAAAAAAAAAAGAACTTATTTAAATACTTCTATTCTATGAAACTTTGAGGCATTATTGAGCTGGTACTAGATCTATTTTGTCACAGGTAACGCTTCTTCAAATCAGAACCTTAACTGGAATCTTGGGCCCTCTCTGAATACAGTTAACAGATCTGCCAACTGAACAGAATTAGGAAAAACTATAGCCAACTATATCATTTCTAAGAACCTCAGAAAGTTATATATTTCTAAGACAAAAAAGGCCTATTTTAAACAAATTGGCATTGGGAAACCAGTTAATCATTCAGTTAAAATTAATCATCCTCCCCATTCAATTTCTATTTACTAAATTCCATAATGAATTTTCTTCCAACCACCATCTCCACCATTGGAATGTTTTTCACTAAGCCAAAGAACATATACCTAAAATGCTAAGCCAATTTCTGCCCATTAAAAATAATTTATATTTTCATATATATGAGTATGTTGATTAAATAAAATATGAGTTGGTTAGCATGTACATACACAGAATCATTACCTTTAATGTTAACAATATACTAGTATAATATATGCTGATGCTAGGGATTCAGCAAAATATATTACATCAACAACAAAATCCAACCCAAAATGAGGGTTAAAAATGTACTACCCATAAGGAATCACTTCTCCCATTCCAGAGCAAGTTCACCTTATACACTGAATGGCCAGATTATTATGATCTCTGAACGCATAATAATCTGGCCACTCAGTAAACACACACACTAGTGACCCAGTGCATGAAATTCGTGCACATTAGGGGATGAATTAGGGGAAATAATTTAATATTGCTACTTGCCCTTTCTCTATAATAGAAATGTCAGAGATGAAAGAAAATTAGTGAAATGTATATGAAAACATTCCTCCTGTCAGAGTCTGGGGCTCACCACAAGACCCAGAGTCAAGTCCCTGCCCACCCACATGCACCTCAAAATCGTGTGAGACCCAGACCCGGCGCCCCCACCTCCCCCAAATGGGCTAGATCCATACCCAGCCAGTCCCACCCTTGTCAAGCCCTGCCGGGCAGGGGGCATAGCCTCAGGTCCCCTAGCCTGGCGCCAAGACAGGAGGCGTGACCTGAGGTCCCCCAGCCCATACCGGGGCAGGGGGCATGCCTTGAGGTCCTCTGACAAGCCCCGCCAGGTGGGGGACACAGCCTGAGGTCCCCTGACAAGCCCTGTGGGGGTGGGAGAGGGTGTAGCCTCAGGTCCCTGCTGATTGCTCATTAAGGCTCCTTATGGGAACTTGGCCTCAGCTGTGGGTGCAGCCATCTTTGTGATGGAGTGATGGTCAATTAGCATATTCCCTCTTTATTAGATAGGATATATATATATATATATATATATATATATATATACACACACACACACAAACACACACACACACAAACACACACACACACACATATACATATATATATACATACAAATTCATGCACAAATTAATATATATATTAAGAGGCCCGGTGCATGAATTTGTGCATGGGTGGGGTCCGGCCAGCCTGGCCAGGGGAAAGGGACATGGGTGGTTGGCTGGCCTACCTGCTGGTCAAACTCCTGGTCGAGGGGAAAATTTGCATATTAGTCTTTTATTATATAGGATATACACTGAGTGGCCAGATTATTATGCGTTCAGAGATCATAATAATCTGGCCACTCAGTGTATAAAGAATGCTCCTAAAAGATTTTGGGGAAAATTACCTCATATTTGAAGGGGGGAAAGGCTCCCTGATCATACAGTAAACACAAACAAATTTCCTCCATCAAGAATGCGCCCTATAAATTATCCATTAACCCAGAGGTTGTGCAGGTGAGAAGTTGTGATAGCTACCTCTCCTACTGACATGATGATATTCAATGGGACTGAGATGACTGGAATGAAAATGAAACAGAGTAAGTGGAAATTCTGTGTACATACAGCAAACTATTAACAGGTTGACATTTTATTTTGGTATACCATGAGTTGTAATTTCACTCAAAGCAATGTGAGCATCATAACCTAAAATGTATGTCCTAATATCCTATTCAATAAAACCTCCTATATTAATTAGGTACTTTAAATAATAATAGTATTCATCCCCACTTGAAAATGAAGTGTAAATTGTGCTCAAAGCTATAAGAAAAATCAGTTTATAATATTAGTGAAATATTATAATATTATAATATTTCACTAATATTATAAACTAATATTATAAAATATTAGTGAAATTTTATGCCCCTTTTAAAAATAGTCATAATGCTTTAACAGAATGTTTAATGGCCTTCATTTACATAAAAATATATGCCTATTTTTTCAAAGCAAATATTGCCCAGAGAAGATTTTTCAAAGAAAAGGAATAACTGCAAAATTCTACCTATGTGACAGAAAAGATCTTTCCTCAAGAGAATGCCAGTTCTTAAT
The DNA here is from genome assembly GCF_027574615.1 of Eptesicus fuscus. Lineage (NCBI taxonomy): Eukaryota > Metazoa > Chordata > Mammalia > Chiroptera > Vespertilionidae > Eptesicus > Eptesicus fuscus. Next base: position 71,057,635 of record NC_072476.1, read on the forward strand.
ATATAGGTTTTCTTCAGCTAAGAACTTATATCGTCACATATAGTAAAATTTTGAAGTACCCAAATATACATTTCACTCTGAAAATTAGAAGATCTATAGAAAAAGACCAATTAATGATACTATCCTTAATATGAGTTCCAAAAAAAGGTGAGTTTTGACAATAAAATAGAAAATTTGTTGAATGTATAATTTATTCTGTACTCACACATCCACAAGTAGTACATAATCTTTACTGTCTTCTGGAATTCCACAGGAATGTCTACAGAAAAATCCTGATAGAAGCAAGGTCCCACAGGAAAATTGCCAGGAAGAGGTGGCCAATTATTTTTTCTGCCTGCAAAATTTTTTTTAAAAAGTTATTTATATTAGGACAAATATGTGCTATTCTTATTTTTGGTTTCAGAATAAAGAACAATATCTATACTTTTATAGGTGTTTTATAAATACAACACTGTATTCTCTACATTCTTGGAGAACTCTAAAAGCCAATCTTTATATCTTTTAAAACATTGGATGTTAAAATCATTTTCCAGTGTCATATAATATTTAGCAGAAACCATTTATGTACAGTTGAAATGAGAAAATGAAAAAGAGCATAGAGGCACATACCCTGTGACTCTGCCCTAAAAAATTACTTTCAAAGTCCCAAGAGTCTGGCTCTCACATGCAGGTCATGCAGTTTTTAAAATCTCTATAATTTCTTTCTCAGTGTCTTACATCTTTAAATATAATTTCTAACCTGTGTGGAGAAGAAAGACTGAGCTTTTGAATCTTTGGAATTTTCTACTGTTAACTTCATGAAAAAAACACAAGATTAACCAATACCAAAAGTATCAAATTCAGAAATCTCGAAGTCTCAGAAAAATAACATCCAAAAGACATATAAGTAAATTATAAAACTATAAGAAAACATGAAACAGTCGTGAAGAAAATGCTAAGGAATTATAGCACCTTCAAAAACCTAGAGAAAAAAACAAATTCAAACTGTGAAGGGGGAAGGTAAAGGGTCTATATAAAGAAATTAGACTGAAAGTAGGGAAAATTTAAAATTAAAGCAATAAGTCAAACATTAAAAATAGAGAGTAAAAATAACATCTAAAGGCCATTTTATCATTTTAGATATGATAATCTCACCTTTTAAAATTAATTTTACAGACCAGAAAAAATTTCATAGCAGAAAAAGCATGACCTATTTCTGATTCTCCCCAACATGTCTCCACTGTTTATCATTCTTTTCTAATTTCATGTAGTTCATGCATTTCTCATACAAGTCTCACACTATTTGAGAAGTAACAGAGCATGACTGTAAAGAACAAGACTTGAAACCAGACATGCCTGGCCTGGCCACTTACTGTCTAGGAGGCCTTGGGCAACTTACTTAAGCTTCTAAAGACTGTGTTTCTACATCTGAAAAATGAGAACAACAACTATACCACCCTTCAGAGAACTGTACTGAGGATTAAATGTATAACATACTACAAATCTATCTCTTAATTTCCCACTCTTCATTACAACCCTTACTAAAACATCTCTCGCAGAAATAACTTGTATTATTCAATGCTAAGGAAATATGATAGCTTTTAGTTATAGGTATTTCAGAAATGTTCAATTACACCTTTAGTTTTCCTTTTAGGGATGTCGCTGATGTTGCAAATAAGAAAATGGCCCAGGATAAATGTACCCTCAGGAGCCCCTGGGTTTACACATTCTAAGATAAGAAACAGATAATTTATTATTGCTGTCCTAGTCTTGTCATCCCATCACTATCCCAGACATACTAACAATGACTTGTCTAGCTCTCTTATCTCTTCATACCCAGAGACTGCTAGCTTTCCCTAAAATACTCTCTTAAAGTGGCCATTGGTAATAACAGTCTGAGTAGATTTCATAGCTAATAATCAATTCAGCATTTATTTATTTCTTTGGCATCATCAAAATACCTGAAGCTTCCTAGAGTCACCACAGACTTATTTCTTTCACATGAATCAACTGATACAAAATACTTGTGAGAACAGGGACAAATACTTTGAAACTACTGGTAGGCTAACTAAACTAGGAGAGTCAAATGTAGTCCCATGTACTCATAAAATTTCATTAGAAGCAAAGACAGCTCAAGTGCATAATCAAAGGTTCGTGGCATTAGAATAAACCAAAATTATCATATTTGAATTCACTTTCTGTGTGATAAGGCTAACACTGTTCTAATCTATCAAAAGACTATGCAAATCAGCCAATTTCAAAGAGCTACACGGTATCAAGTAGAATATCTGCTGTGTCTGATCTCCTTGTTAGAATAGGAAAACAGGGCAGAATTTTATTCACAAACCAAATGACCTAGAGCCAGTGCAGACATTATTTAAAGTGTTTAAAGTTATTTTTATTTCAAACATTTTGGATACTACCATGTTGACTGAGGTTTTGCATTTCTCGTTCTCGACGGTCTAATTCTGCAGCTTTTCTTTCTAGTTCTTCCTGGCGCTTAAGAAGTTCAGCTTGGGCCAAGGCATGTTCCTACATAAAAAATAGTAAGTGAATAGGTTGTCATAAGTATAAAATATTGAAACATTGATATGCTATCTCTTTCTTCTCCCTCATTATGCTAGAAACCTAATTCAAATGTTCTTCCAAAGTATAGGAATTTACTGAAGATTTCAGTTTCAGAAAATATTTTATAGATATTTAATCCATTTGGTCTTTTGGTTATGAAAACCTTCATGGGAATATTGGGCACATTAGGACAGAAAAAATCCTAAGAGTGGTCAGAGTCCTAAGGTAATCAGGAAAATGAAAATAAGGTAATGTCACCTCTGTGCCTAAATGAGTGAATAACAAAGAAAAAGGGAAGTGGTGAGGAAAACAGACAAATGGAGAAAAAAAGCAACTGAATTGACTCTTATGAATTGGGTTAAATGGCATATAAGGTTCCCAATGCAAGAACTCATAACATTTTTTTTTAATAACATCTTATATTTTATAAAATAACGGCATGAAAGAAGGACATGGTTCAGAAATTCTGATCTATAACTCCACCTGCCTTTATGTGATAACAGGAATCCTAGTCATCTACTTTTATCTTGTATTTTTCTCAAACTCCTACCAATGTCTCTTGCTTAGCCATTATAACGCTCTTCCAGTAATATTTATTATTCTGTCATTGTTACTGTAATGGCATTGTGTAATAAAAAGTGATACCAAGCCCTAACCAGTATGGCTCAGTGGATAGAGCATCAGCCTGTGGACTGAAGGGTCTCAGGTTCGATTCCGGTCAAGGGCATGTACCTTGGTTGCGGGCACATCCCCAGTGGGGGGTGTGCAGGAGGGCAGCTGATTGATGTTTCTCTCTCATCGATGTTTCTAACTCTCTCTCCCTCTCCCTTCCTCTCTCTAAAAAGTCAATAAAATATATATATTTTTAAAAAGTGATACCAAAGGCAATAAAATTTTCACTGTAAAAATTATACACCAAGGTAATAGATGAAATAGATAATTGCTAACCTACACTAATAAAAGAGAAATATGAAAACTGACCATACCTCTGAGACGCCCATCAGCCAATCAGGAGTATGCAAATTAACCCAACAAAGATGGCGGGTTAATTTGTATACGCAGGTGCAGAGTGGCCAGGCGGGGCGGGACGCCTGCTATGAGGAGAAGGGTGGGGGCAGAGGGAGCTACAAGAGCGGCGCTCCCACCGGGAGCAAAGACTTGCAAAGGCTCCCGGGCGGCCGGAGCAAAGCCAGGGAAAGGAAGGCCTATTCTTGCACGAATGTTCATGCAATGGGCCTCTAGTCATGGAATAAAGCAAATGTTATAAGTTGAAAGAGACATGTGAGTATTATGGAGTCTACAAGGTGGCTAACCTAGACTCAAAAGTAAGTTAAAAATTAAACAATATGGAATGCAACAAATAAAAAATTATTTAGCTCTGGAAGTAAATGATACTGATATTGTAATTTCCATATGAATTTGCACATGTAACATGAACTAACCTTTGCAATCTGTGTATAAGGTGGAGGTTCCTCTGTTGGTTTCATTATTGCTGGTTGTGTACTGGGTACATTCGGCATTTTCACATTGCCTGGTGGAGGCTAGGAAAATTAAGAAAATGGCAAATTATATAACGCAGCGATCCAACTTTAACTTCTTTCAAAAGGCAAAATACCAACAAAAAGCAAAATGCCAATAACTGCCTCTCTTCTTCCCCTACCATCTCATAGTCAAGTTGGGACAAAGACCTGCTTAAGCTCTCCATCTCCATTTTCTCATTCATTTCTGTACTCTTCAATCTGGGTGCTACCTCTAACACTACATCACAAACAATCTCCTCTAGGATACCGCATGTAACAAACAAACAAACACCTTTGAGTATTTCTTTTTAGTAAAATACACATATGACCACACTAAAGATTTACACCAAGCTTAACTATCAACTCTCCCCTCTTAAGAAAGGTATATGCCAATGCCCTAAGAGGATAGCTCTTGACAGAACCCCACTAATACCCTTGAAAAGAGTTAAGAGGGGAGACCTTAGGTGGATGTGAAATAAAATGCACAACCTCCACTTTGCTGATTAGGATCAGCAGTATTTGAAAGCTGCAAGATCAAAAAGTAGGTGGATATCTACAAACCCATAAAAAGGGAACTGGTTAAATTACTGTGTATACATATGATTCAGTCATTAAAAGGAATGTGTTACAGCTATAGAAGAATGCCTTTTTAAATACTAAATGAAATAAAGTAAACTAAAAAATAGTATGTATATGACAATTTTTACTTTTATAAACACACATTTGTACATGTTCAGAAAAAATTCTGAAAGATCTCAGCAAACTGATATCAGAGGAATTTGCACCTTTTGCTTTATATTCTTTTCTATTATTTGTTTTCCCCAATATACTACCTTAATTTTAAAGTACTTTTTTTATTTTTTTTAAAATTTATTTTTATTTATTGATTTTAGAGAGAGAGAGAGAGAGAGAGAGAGGAGAGTGGGGAAAGGGGGCGAGAGGGAGGATGAGAGAGGGACAGGGAGAGATGGAGAGAGTGAGGGAGGGATGGAGGGGGGAGGGAGAAAGAAAATGAGAGAGAGAGAAACGTCAACTTGTTGTTCCACTTATTTATGCATTCATTGGTTGCTTCTTATATATGCCCTGACCTTGACATATCGGGACGATGCTCTAACCAACTGAGCTACCCGGCCAGGGCTTTAAAATACTTTTGTAATGACCATAAGAAAAAAATTACAAGACAGAGGAAGGAAAAGAAAACATAAAGAAGAAGTTGCAAAGGGAAGTTCAAAGATCAAAAACTATTAAAGCTGAAAGACACCAATATAGCAGGACTTTATCCTGACACAGCAAATAGCAGCTCGGAAAAGGAAGCCAGGCACAACAAAGATAAAATGTAGTACAGCTGATTCTTAAAAACCAAGGGCGAAGAATAGGTAAAACAATTTTGAAGAAAAATAGGGAAGTTAATCAAGGCTTATTTTAAGGATATAGTAATTAATTATGGGTGTGGTACAGAAATGCCAATAAACAAAAAGGACACAGAAACAAACCTACACAAATACAGAAACTTGATAGTCAACAGAGGAGACACTATAAACATCATCTTAAAAAGATACAAATGGAACCTCTAAAAATGAAAACTGTAATAATTCAAATTACAATAGAGAAGTTAAACAGCAGACTACACAACGATAAAGATAAAGAGATAATTAGAAAAATAGAAGTAGGTCTAAAGAAACTGCACAGAACACAGCGGGGGGAGTGGGGACACGAGAGGTTAAGAGAGATGATAACAGTGAGAAAGTCTAAAAAACTAAAGAGTTTCAGAGAACAGAGAATGAGAGTCAATATTCAAACAGAATGTCAGGACACTGATTCTCAAATTTAAAACTCCAGAACCCAACCAAATTAAGAAAAAATAATAACACTAGACACCTCATTGTGAAACTGATTCTTAAAGTCAAAACTCCAAAACCCAGACAAATTACAAAAAAATAACACTAGATAGTTCATTGTGAAAGAGCAAATCCTAAGAACAAGAGATCCTAAAAACAGCAAGAGAAAAAAGACACAAACCTACATAAAAAAATGTCACTACGACTGAGAGCTAATTTCTCAACAGCAACAATGGAAGCCCACACAGAATGTGCCAAGCTAATGAGAGATAAGTGTCAACGTAGATTCCTAAATTCCATAAATTACATTTGAGAACCAAGGTGATAAATATTGAAAAAGTTACTACCAACAGACCCTCACAAAAAAAAAAAAAAAAAAAAAAAAAGCTTACAATTTAGGAATAAGAACAATGATACCAGAAGGAAAATCTGAGATGCAAGAAGAAATATCTTTCTACCTCAATAGCCACTTCTGAGTATATCATCTTATTTTTACACTCATTAAAACTCCAGATTGGAAGGAAAGTGAACCTATCTATAGGGGAAAAGTGGCCACTCTAGTACAACTGAATGTACCAGAGTAAGATGAGGTCTTCTCTTGACAACCCTGAAACTGTGTCTGCTCTGGCAGACCCTGGAGAAAACCTTAGGTATTGAGAAAAAAAGAAAGGCTGTGATGGAGAGAAACAATCAGACAAGTCAGAATAGGAAGAAAGCTACTTTGGGGCAGAATAAAAAACAATGTCTGGCAGAGCAAAGCTGTATATCCTTCTCCCTTGGTGGATGAAATTTCACCAGTTAGAAGTAGACTAAATTTTAAAATATCTCTGTGAAAGTTAAGGGTTATAATTTCTTTTATTTTTTTTAAATTGAAGTATAATTGACATAAAACATTGTTAGTTTCAGGTATATAACATAATGATTTGATATTTGTAAATATTGCTAAATGATCACCACAATAAGTCTAGTAAATCTATCCCCATGTAGTTACAATTTTTTCCTATGATGAGAATTTTTTAAATCTACTCTTTTAGTAACTTTCAAATATACTATACAGTATTATTAACTACTAGAGGCCCGGTGCACGAAATCGTGCACAGAGGGGGGTTGTCCCTCAGACCAGCCTGTACCCTCTCCAATCTGGGACCCCTCAAGGGATGTCCGACTGCCCGTTTAGGCCCGATCCCTGGCAGTCGGACATCCCTCTCACAATCCAGGACTGCTGGCTCCCAACTGCTTGCCTGCCTGCCTTCCTGATTGGCCCTAACCGCTTCTGCCTGCCAGTCTGATCACCCCCTAACCACTCTGCTGCCAGCCTGGTTGATGCTTAACTGCTCCCCTGCCAGCCTGTTTGCCCCCAACTTCCCTCCTCTGCCGGCCTGGTCACCCCTAACTGCCCTCTCCTGCAGGGTTGATCACCTCCAACTGCCCTCCCTTGCAGGCCTGGTTCCTCTCAACTGCCCTCCCTTGCAGGCCAGGTGCCTCCCAACTGCCCTCTCCTGCTGGCCATCTTGTGGTGGCCATCTTGTGTCCACATGGGGGCAGGATCTTTGACCACATGGGGGCAGCTATATTGTGTGTTGCAGTGATGATCAATCTGCATAGTACTCTTTTATTAGATAGGATAGAGGCCTGGTACAGGGGTGGGGGCCAGCTGGTTTGCCCTGAAGGGTGTCCCGGATCAGGGTGGGGTTCCCTTGGGGCGTGGGGCAGCCTGAGTGAGGGGCCTGTGGTGGTTTACAGGCTGGCCACGCCCCCTGGCAACGCAAGCAGAGGCCCTGGTATCTGGAATTTATTTTCCTTCTACAATTGACACTTTGTAGCCTGGAGCAGAGCCAAGCCTGGGGCTCCCTCCGAGGCCAACAGCCATTTGTGTTGGGGTTATAATTGAAACTTTGTTGCCTTAAGCGGGTGGGCCTGGCCAGGGTGTGTGGAAAGCTTTGCTTCCCCTGTTGCCGGCGGCAACCCTGGCCTGCTCTCTCAAGCTCCATTCTGCTGCCATTTGTTTGAATTTGTTTACCTTCTATAATTGAAACTTTGTAGCTTGAGTGGAGGCTTAGGCCTGCAACAGCTGGCAGAAAGCTTGGCTTCCCCTGTTACCTAGGAAACCTTGCTCTCTGTTGCTGTAGCCATCTTGGTTTGGGTTAACTTGCATACTCGCTCTAATTGGATGGTGGGCGTGGCTTGTGGGTGTGGCTTGTGGGTGTGTCAGAGGTATGGTCAATTTGCATATTTGTCTATTATTAGATAGGATAGTCACCATGCTATACATTATAACCCCATGACTTATAATGGAAGTTTGTATCTTTTGACCTCCTCCCCTCCCCCCCCCGCCTTCACCTATTTTGCCCATCCCCACCTTGTCTCTGGCAACTAGCAATCTGTTCTCTATATCTCTGAGCTCAATTGCTTGATGGTTTTTTAAGATTCCACATACAAATGAGATCAAAAGGTATTTGTCTCTATCTTATGTCACTTAGCATAATGCCCTCCAGATCCATCCATGTTGTCACAAACGGCAAGATTTCCTTCTTTTTTATGGCTAAATAACATTTCATTGTGTGGGTCTACTAGTATGTATATATGTGTGTGCATACACACACAGACACATACACAATTTTACTTATCCAGTCATTCATTGATGGATACTTAGATTGTTTCTAATTTTTACATTTTAACACAAATTACCATACTACAGTTGCCTGCTCTGTGTGGCTTTGGAAAATTCAACCAGGGCCAATAAATAAAAGTTATAGTAAGATACATATTTTGGCTCAATAGAATTTAGAAGATTATGACAATCATGGTAATACAATAATAGATGGACTGTTTATAATACAGTGAAATTAAAAAAAAAATATATATATATATATATATATATATATATAATACAGTGAAATCTTTGCACTGGAAATTCCAAAGGTATTTCATTATTAAATAAATTACTTAATATTCAAGATTCTTTTAGGTCATGGAGTGTCCACAGCTGTCTTTCTCATATATAAACAAGTATTTTCTCCTTCCTAGTTTTCTTCCATATTTTAAACACCTATTCAAGAAAATTTTTCCTTGCTTTGTCCTGCCCTTTCTCTTCCACCTGTGAATTAATAAAGTTCCTAAGTATACTCAGAGTCTAAAGCAATGTTTCTTACTGTGTTCATAGTTCTACTGAATAAGAAATCCCTGGTGCTTATTGAAAATGCAGACTCTGGGCCCCATGGTGGACATACTGATTCAAAAACTCAGGGGTTGAGAAGAAGGGAACTGCATTTTTAACAAGCTCCCATTTTTTAGTAAACTGCCCAGGGTGATTCTTAAACACCTTGAAATTTGAGAACTCCCCTCTAGATTACAGCTTCTATAAACCACTGTCCTATCCTTTCTACCTAGTGGAGAGACTGCCAAAAGAAATCTAAAACTTTCTGCAGCTTTCACTGACTTTATCAGCCTCTGATTGAGCAGACAAGAACTGACTGTGGCTGTGCTTAACACCGATTCTCTTGTTATTAGTATTAAAATGATACATACTAATGTTAGAATTGGGACAAATAATTTTATCAGAATAGATAACCATTTTAAAACAAGGCTTTTAAAGATGAGAATAATTGGGGGAGGAGATGCATAATGGAAAGAAGATAGTATATATGTGTACACACACACACACACACACACACACACACACAAGGATGGGAGTTTCCAAATAGAGAAAGGCACATAAAGAAACAGAAGCATGCACCATTCATACTCATTCGTAAATTCATCAAACAGTTACTGAAAAACTATAATGTACCAAAACCAGTTCTAGACACTTGGAGTATATTAATGAACAAAACAGGTAAACATCCCTACCACCTTCACAGAGCTTACATTCTAGCAATGGAAGTTAAACAATACTTACATTGAACACACACATTGTAGAGTATCTTAAGAAAGCAAAAAATTTTATGGAACAACAACAGGAACAGGATAAATGGGTTATGAGTAAAGATGGAGTGGGGATAATTTTACAAATGTGGTTAGGAAGTGAAGAAGTCAGCCTTCCCGGTATCTGGGGGAAAGATCATTTTAGGCAGAGGGAACCGTCAGGACAGTCAGAAGAATGCCCGACATATATGAGAAAGACCAGTGTGCTGGACAGGAATACATGAGGGAATAGAGTGTAAGGAGATAAACAATAGAGATATTAGAGACCAATCTATAGGTTATTTTAAGGACTCTTGGTTTTTACCATAAAGAGTTCTAATCAGGGGACTGAAATGATGGACTTTAAGGAATCACTCTGGCTGCCGAGTTGAAAATAAATGAGAGTGGGCAAAGGTAGATAGAGGTACGTTAGGAAACCACCACTGCAGTAATCCAGGCAAGGGATGACCACAGCTTAAGCAAGTCATGACTATGGAGATAAGGGGTCAGTTCTGGATGTATTTTTAAGGAAGAGCCAACAGGATTTCCTGACAAAACAATGTGAGAGAGAAGGAAATGGAAATAGTGAAATAGCACCAAGGTTTTGGACTAACCAACCAGTAGGACAGAAATAAGAATGAAAATGAGCAGATTTGGCTCAGTGGATAAGAGCATCGGCCTGCGGACTGAAGGGTCCCAGGTTCGATTTCGGTCAAGGGCATGTACCTTGTTAGCGGGCACATCCCCAGTGGGGGGTGTGCAGGAGGCAGCTGATCGATGTTTCTCTCTCATCGATGTTTCTAACTCTCTATCCTTCTCCCTTCCTCTCTGTAAAAAATCAATAAAATATATTAAAAAGAAAATGAGCAGATTTATAAGCAGGGGATTCAGTTCAGTTTTGACATGTTGAATTTGCAATTTCTAAGACATCCAGATAGACATATCTAGTAGGCAGTTGAATATTTGAGTCTGGTGTTCAGAGTAGTGAGTGGTCTGTGCTGGAGATGTAAATTTGGGAGTCACCAGCATATAGATGGTATTTAAAGCTGTAAGATTGGATGAAATCACCATTTGAGTGAGCACAGATAGATATAAGAAGCAAAGCCTAACTCCTGATACACTCCAATATTTGGGATTGGGGGAAGGAGTACAAGAGATACCAGCAAAGGAAAAACTCAAGTGCTCTGAAAGCCAAATGAAAGTGTCTCAAGAATGTGATACTAATTGAATGTCAGTACTGATTATAGATTGAGTAAGACTAAGACTGAAAATTTACCATTGGATAAGATAATGTGGAAGTCTATGGCTATCTTGACAACTGCATTTTGGTACACTCTTGGGAACAAAACCCTTATTGAAGTATCTTTTAGGAGAAGGGACTGAGGAAAAAAAAACAAGTAGACAACTCTTCAGAGGAGTTCTGCAGCAATGGGGAACAAAGGAAATATTTCAGGGAAGGGAATGGATACCAGAAATGGATAGAAAGAAAATTAGGTCAAGATAAAGTCTTGATATAGAGTTACAGTAATCAAGACAGTATGATATTGGCTTAAGGATAGATATATATCAACACAATAAAACTGAGAGTCCAAAAATAAATCCTTACATTTATCATTAATTGATTTTCACCAAGATAATCCAATGAGAAAAAAAGTCTTTTCAACAACTGGTGCTGGAACAAGTAGATATCCACAGGAAAAAGAATGAATTTTTAAACTTATCTCTTACCATACATAAAAATTAACTCAAAATGGATCATAAACTTAAATGTAAACACTAAAACTATACACCTCTTGGAAGAAAGCACAGTGGTAAGTTTTTATGGCCTTCAGCTGGGCAATGGTTTCTTACACATAACACCAAATATATAAACAACCAAAGAAAAAATATCCTCAGTTGAGTATTAAAAAATTTTTTTAATCAATAAAAAGAAATTAAGTTCTTACTGATACATGCCACAATATAGAACCTTTAAAGCATTGTGCTAAGTGGAAAAAAAGGAAACACCAAAGACCATATATTGTAGAATTCCATTTATATGAAATGTCCAGAATAGGCAAACTATAGAGACAGAAAATAAATTAGTAGTTGTCTAGAGCTGTAAAGGGAGGGGGAATGTGAAGTGACAGCTAAATGGTACAGTTTCTTTGGAAGTGGGAGTTACAAAAATATTCTAAAATTAGAATTTGGTAATGCTTGTGCAACTCTATGACTACACTAAAAATACTGAGTTGTACACTTTAAATGAGTGCATGTTATATTATGTTTTTTTAAAAAAGCAGTTAAAACATGAATAGATTTTCGTGGGATTTTTTTCCCCTCAGATGGAAGAAAACACAACATACTTTTTATAGGAATAATCCAGCAGAAAGTGAAAAAAAAAACATAAAAACAAATGATGCAGGAGATGGCGATTTAGCAAAGTTCTTAAGGTGAGGAGGTATAGAATCTAGTGCACAAATAGAAAGAATGGCTTTAGACATTCTGGTTCATCTGAATGATGAACAGCTGGTTCATCTGTAAATAAGTAAGAAAGCAGCATATATAAGTGTAAATGCTGGTAGGTAGATGTGATGGTGGAAATCCTTGGATGTTCTCTACTGACTGCTTTAACTTTCTCAGTAAAATAAGCCAAGGTTATCAGCCAAGAATGAAGATGGGGAAGAGATTTTAAAGATAAGGAAAGAGGAAGAAGAGTGTGGACAGTTAAATGACTAGAATATTCAGCACAATTCAGAGCTTGTCGTGAACTGAAAGTGAGACCCTTCAGCATGGTTTCTCCAACCATATTTAGCTGCTAGGGTATGGGCAGACAATAGAGTTGTATTTAACCAGTGCTTGGGTTTTAGCTAAGGGATTATGTCAAAATAGGGGGGAAAGGGGCAGGCAAGGAGTTGAAGATGCATGCAAGGGAGTGATTATAATGACTGAATGTGGAATTTAAACTGAGAGAAGACAAGAGGTGAATAAAGGGCAGTGGCACAGTAGGATAAATAAACTAGAGGTCCTGGTGGAGTTTAAAGATGTGTTGATATTGAGGAACTAAGGGAATGACGAAAAAGATACCTGAATTAAAAATTATGGAAGAGTAAGTAACTATAATGAGTCTAGGATATGACCAGAGGAATGAATGACTTGAGATAACATGGAAGGCAAAAATCAATGGAAAAAATGAGGTCAAGGCACTGAGAGGCAGAATATTGGGTATACAACCACTAAGAATTCAAAATAAGCATAGAGTTAGAGCCTGGCTGGTGTGGTACAGTGGTTGAAGGTCAACCTATGAACCAGGAGATTATGGTTCAATTCCCGGTTGGGGCACATGCCTGGGTTGTGGGCTTGATCCCCAGTGGAGGTATGCTGTAGGAGGCTAATCAATGATTCTCTCTCACCATTGATTTCAGAGAGGATGGTAATTATATATATATATATAATTACCATCCTCTCTGAAATCAATAAAAATATTTTTTAATTCTTTTAAAATAATAATGTTAGAAAGAGTAATGGTAAATCAAGAACTAAAATTAAGACATGTTTAGAAAGAGAAATGAGGGGTAATAAAATTCAGGGCTCAGTAGATGATAGCCGCAGAGTAGTGAGACCCAAATGTAATCTGATGACATGAGATTCAAAAGTGGGTATTTTTTATAAAAGAAAAAGGAAGAATGTCTGGAAGCAGAATGAGAAATAATATATCTACCCCACCTTTATGCCCAATTGTCTGAGAGCTGTGAGAGAAAAACAGCTAGTTTTTAAGATGGTTGCAAGGGAAGAGTGTCCTCATAAATAGGCCAGTTTCCACAGAGAAAACATTCATAGAAAAGGATAAGGATACATGGGATTTTGATGAAAATGGACTGTGACATTTAGAGAATACAATATAAAGGTTCAGAAATTAAGGAAATAGAAGGATACAGAATAAGGAATGTGCAGAGCACCATGAGTATTAAAATCCAGGAGATTGGGAGAAACCAATATGGCAGCATAGGTAAACACCTAAACTGCTGCCTCGCACAACAATATCAAACTACAACTAAAAGACAAAACGGACACCATCCAGAACCACAGGAAAGCTGGCCGACTGGAAATTCTACAACTAGAAGAAAAGAGGAAAGCACACTGAGACTCATAGGAGCTGCAGGAGGCAGAGGTACGGAGACTCGCACACGGAGAGGACGGGTGGCTGTGTGCATGGGTGGCTGGCTTTCTAAAGCGGGAGGGAGAAGGAAACTCCCGACTGCTGAACTCCAGTTCTGGGCAAGTTTCTGGGAACCCCAACTCATTCGGGGAGAAACTGGACTGTCTGGCAGTGGGTGAAACTTGAGGGCAGCTTTCTCCCAGAGGTGCTTGCAGCGATTACCGAGGGACACTGAGACCCAGGGGCCTCATAGGGCAGGGCTGACGGGAAACCAAAACTGTCTGCTCTGCCCTGAAACCCCGCCCCATCCAAGCTGAACACAGAGGCTTTTGCAATTTTGCACATCTTGTCTCATAAGAGTGTCTCCAGCACAGAAGTTCTCCCAGCGTAGACACAGCTGATCCTCACAGCCAATTGGCCTGGAGGTCAATTCATCCCAGTGATACCAACAACAATCAAGACTTAACTACAACAAGTCTGACCACACAGTCCACAAAGGGGTGCACCAAGAGTGACCACCTCAGGTAACTGGGGAGGCTGAGCCACTGGGCCCTAGAGGACACCTAGCACACAAAACTACTCTACCAACTCAGGGAAGCAGCGAAAATGTGGAGACAAAGAAACAGATTACAAATGAAAGAAATGGAGGAAAACAACTGGATATAGAGTTCAAAACCATGGTTATAAGGTTTTTCAAGAATTTCCTAGAAAAGGCCGATAAATTTAGCGAGACCCTCGAGGAAATGAAAAAGGACCAACTAGAAATTAAACATACACTGACTGAAATAAAAAATATTATACAGAGATCCAACAGCAGACTAGAGGACCGCAAGAATCAAGTCAAAGATTTGAAATACAAAGAAGCAAAAAACACTCAACTGGAAAAGAAAAAAGAAAAAAGCATCCAAAAATTTGAAGATAAGGAGCCTCTGGGACAACCTCAAGCGTACCAACATCCGAATTATGGGGGTGCCAGAAGAAGAGAGCAAGATATTGAAAACCTATTTGAAGAAATAATGACAGAAAACTTCCCCCACCTGGTGAAAGAAATAGGCTTACAAGTCCAGGAAGCACAAAGAACCCCAAACAAAAGGAATCCAAAGAGGACCACACCAAGACACATCATAATTAAAATGCCAAGAGCAAAAGACAAAGAGAGAATATTAAAAGCAGCAAGAGAAAAACAGTTAATTACCTACAAGGGAGCACCCATATGATTGTCAGCTGATTTCTCAACAGAAACTATGCAGGTGAGATGGGAGTGGCAAGAAATATTCAAAGTGATGAATAGCAAGAACCTACAACCAAGATTACTCTACCCAGCAAAGCTATCATTCAGAATTGAAGGTCAGATAAAGAGCTTCACAGATAAGAAAAAGCTAAAGGAGTTCATCACCACCAAACCAGTATTATATGAAATGCTAAAAGGTATTCTTTAAGAAGAGGAAGAAGAAGAAAAAGTAAAGATAAAAATTATGAACAACAAATACATGTTTAGCAACAAGTGAATCTAAAAATCAAGTGAATAAAAAATCTGATGAACAGAATAAACTGGTGAATATTATAGGATCAGGGGCATAGAAAGGGAGTGGACTGACAATTCTAGGGGGTAAAAGGGTGTGGGGGTTGTGGGAAGAGACTGGACAAAAAGCGTAAACCTATGGATGAGGACAGTGGGGGGGAGGTAAGGGAAGAGGGTGGGGTGAGAACCGGGTGGAGGGGAGCTATGGGAGGACAAAAGAGGAACAATTGTAATAATCTGAACAATAAAGATTTGTTAAATTTTTTTTTTAAATCCAGGAGATTAAAAGCTCCTTGGGAGCATGGGGCTTCTTATAGAGACTGACCTAAATAGGAATAAAGGGCATAATGAGAGTGCTCAGAGCACCTTCGAGCCCGGTGACTTCCCAGTGTTCAGATCCTCGGACTTTCCTCACAGCATGGCCCCCAAACGCCAGTTTTCGCTCCCGCCCCAAATGGAGAAACCAAAAGCGCCTCCAGCCCCCAAGCTGGAGAAGAAGCCAACCCCTCAGGACTTGCCAAAGGGAGAAAAAGAACAGCAAGAAGGGATTAAACATATTGATGAAGTACAAAATGAAAGAGACTTAATGAACAAGCCAATGAGAAGATTTTGAAAGTAGAACAGAAATATAACAAATTCCGCCAACCAATTTTTCAGAAGAGGTCAGAATTGATCACCAAAATCCCAAATTTGGGGTAACAACATTTGTCAACCATCCACAAGTGACTGCACTGCTTGGGGAAGAGGATGAAGAGGTGTTGCATTATTTGACAAGAATTGAAGTGACAGAATTTGAAGATATTAAATCAGGTTACAGAATAGATTTTTTTTTTTTTAATGAAAATCCTTACTTCGAAAATAAAGTTCTCTCCAAAGAGTTTCATCTGGTGATTCATCTTCAAAGTCCACTGAAATCATATGGAAATCTGGAAAGGATTTGACGAAACATTCAAGTCAAACACAGAATAAAGCCAGCAGGAAGACAGCATGAGGAACCTGAGAGCTTCTTTACCTGGTTTACTGACCATTCTGATGTAGGTGCAGATGAGTTAGGAGAAGTCATCAAAGATGACATTTGGTCAAATCTATTACAGTACTATTTCCTGACATGGATGATGAAGAAGGGAAGGAGAAGATGATGATTATGAAGAAGAGGAAGGTTTGAAAGATATTGATAAGGAAGGGATGAGAATGAAGATGAAGAAGATGAAGATGATGATGAGGGGGAAGGAGAGGAAGATGAAGGAGAAGATGACTAATGAACACTGATGGATTCCAACCTGTTTTAATTTTCTCGAGTCCCTGGGAGCAAGTTGCAATCTTTTTTTTTTCCCCCCTCTTGTGCTCAGCTGCCCTGTTTTTGAGGTGTCTTTTCTCTCCTTTACACAATAGTTCTCACCTTACTGGGGGGGGGGGAGGGGGGCGGGGAGATGTACCTTAAGCAGAATACAGTGGGAAAAGAATCTCTGCCCCTTTCTGGTCCAAATTCATTTTTACCCCTTCCTATCTCAAGAAAACCTTTATGGAATCAACACCACCATGCTCTGTGGGGGGAAAAAAAAAAAACCTTCTGCTGCCTTAGCTCTGCTGGGAGCTGGAGGTTGCTAGGCCCCTGTGTAGTAGTGCATAGAATTCTAGCTTTCTTCCTTTCTCTGTATATTGGGCTGAAAGATTACACTATGTCTGTATGTGAATATGGACAGTTAGCATTTACCAACATGTATCTGTCTACTTCCTCTTGTTTAAAAAAAGAAAAAAAAAACTTAAAAAGAGGGGCGATTATAGAAGGTCAGCAAAGGGTGGGTTTGAGATGTTTGGGGGGGTTAAGTAGGCATTTTGACAACATAGCTTCTCCTTTGGCATGTTTAATTGTGATGTTTACCGGACATCTTTGCAGTCTAAGATAACACTTTTTAAATAAAATTATCTCCTAATGATGACCTGAACCCTCCCACTCGATGGGAAAACTGTAGGATCTTATTCGGAATTGACATTTCTCTATTGTAATTTTGTTCCTGTTTATTTTTTTTAAAAAATTTTTTTGTTTCACTGGAAAGATGATGTTTTAAATGTTACAAGTGTACAAGTTGCTTTGTTACATACAATAAAACTAAATGTGTATATTAAAAAAGGGGGGGGGGGTAATGAGATTAGTCCTGATGAATTTAGACAAATGTTGTGGGTAGAAGGTGATAGATGCTCTGGGGGCTCCACTTTGACCCTTTTAAGTGGATGTGAAGAGATGATGAGTAACATATTCCTATTTCAGTGTAGTGTACAGACCCTAAAGTGAACCTTAATGATTCTCCCCTCCTAGTGTCACATCCTTGAGTACATGCAGGTCCATGACTTGTTTCTAGCCAACAAAATATGGTGTAAGTGATGGGATGTCATTCTCTTGGTTATGTTACATTATATAAGACTTCATCTTATCAGACTAGAGGGACAGATACTCTGAAGACCTGATGAAGTTAAGTGAGCATGTTGGAGAAGGCTACATGCAAGGAACTGTGGATGGCACCCATGAACTGAGGGCTATCTCCAGCTGACAGCCAGCAATGTCAACAACTTAAATAAGCTTGGAAGCAGATTCTTCCACAATCAAGCCTCTAGATGAGAATATTGCCCAGATAACACCTTGATCACAGCCTTGTGAAACCCTAAGCAAGTGACTCAGTCACTGATTCACAGAAACTGTGAAATAATAGCCCTAACCAGTTTGGCTCAGTGGATAGAGCATTGGCCTTTGGACTGGGGGGTCCCAGGTTCGATTCCAGTCAAGGGCATGTACCTTAGTTTCGGGCACATCCCCAGTAGGGGGTGTGCAGGAGGCAGCTGATAGATGTTTCTCTCTCATCGATGTTTCAAACTCTCTATCCCTCTCCCTTCCTCTCTGTAAAAAAATCAGTAAAATATATTTTAAAAAAGAAACTGAAATAATAAATGTGCAGTTTTTCAAGCTGCTAAGTTTGTAGTGATTTATTATACAGCAATAGAAAAGTAATGTATCTAGTATGAGAGGTTCATCTTGACCCAGTGAAGGAGGGGAAGATAATGTAGGGAAGCCAGGCATTATGACCACACAGTCTTTCTTGACTCAATTCAATGACTGATAAAAGGCTAAGGAGTGGTGGTCTCAATAGAGTTGGATGTTAGTCAGTAAATGACTTCAGCTAGAGCAAATAACACATTAGAGGATAGCACTAAAAAGACAGTTTAGCGGGTAAGTACATGAAGACTCTATACATTCTGTTCAATTTTTCTGTAAACCTAAAACTGCTCTAAAAAAAAGAGTCTAGAAAAAACAATTTTTAAGGCAATCTGAGGTCAAATCATGTAGGGCCCCCACATTGCCACACTACTAAACAGCCAATGCTTAATCCATGAGACCTCTGCTTTAGGAAAATAATTCTAATTCCAGTCACAGTGCAAAAAAAGAAGAAACGTAAGTGGATAGGCCACTGTATTATTTCACAGGAGTACCTGAATTAGGACAGTTTAGTAGGAATGAAAAGGACAGACTGGTAATATCTCCTGGAGGTATAAGTGACAGGATGTGGCAACTGATTAGGTGTTAAAAAAGAAGAAGAAGCTTTTGAGCTAAAGAGGACACAGGTATTTCTAACCAATGACACTAAGAGGATATAGAAGGCAATAGTTACCATTAATTGGGATTAGAAACAAAGAAGATTGGTTCCAGAAAGGACAGATAATAAGCTCTAAAAAAAAAAAAAAAAAAGGAAAAGATTAAAAAAAGAAATGCACAACAAAAAAAAAATAAAGACAGGCATTATAGTACAGAAATTGTTTTTTCAGTATTAGAGATAGGTAAACTGCTAAATACAATTATCTCCTCAGTCCCTGAAGCTAAAATTTTTATCCATTTTCAAAAGAAAAACTTATATTAGAAATAATTCAACTCAACACTTTCCACCCTGCCTCTATTTTTACACATTAAAAAAAAGATGCTCGCCGAAACCGGTTTGGCTCAGTGGATGGAGCGTCGGCCTGCGGACTGAGGGGTCCCGGGTTCGATTCCGGTCAAGGGCATGTACATTGGTTGCGGGCACATCCCCAGTAGAGGGTGTGCAGGAGGCAGCTGGTCGATGTTTCTCTCTCAACGATGTTTCTAGCTCTCTGTCCCTCTCCCTTCCTCTCTGTAAAAAATCAATAAAACATATTAAAAAAAAAAAAAAAAAAAGATGCTCAAAGAGGTTAGATGGTTTGCCTAAAGTTACCAACTAATTAGCACCAGTGTCTAGCATAGAATCCAGGTCTTATGACTCTCCGTCTACTTTATGTCCTGAATTATCTTAGTTAGAGGCAGCTCTTACTTTCATAAATCAATTACCTGTGTACCTTTAAGATTAGAAATAACAATGTGGGCATACCAATACGTGGCATTTTCTTCTCCTGGTTCTTCTTTCTGCCAAAAGATACAGACCTTACTATATATATGACAGAAAGGGTTCTTCTGTATACCAGTAAAAGACAGAAATTATATATGGCAACAACTAGCAGAACAGAAAAGGTCCAGGTAGCCTATCCTTGAAGAAAACCAATATGACAGTAAACTAAAGCACTGAGAAATATCACTAATGATTTGTATCAGCAGCTCCACACTTCCCCCATACACATAGGTGTCCCACCAGAAGATATCCTGTCTGAAGCCATGAATACCATCACCAGTAGCTGAAACTAGTGAAAAAGAAACTGCAGTAGGCATTTCAACTGTTACCTAATTTAAAAGGGAAACATTCTCCATAAATACATACCAATTCTCAAAGATGAACTAATTTTTCTAGTAATTTATATATTAAATTTTAGAGGATAGGCCAGGGAACTCACCCATCATGCTCAATATAAGTTCATTAGGAAAATGCATTTTAGGTCGAACAAAAAAGTGATTTCATAACTCAAGAGTATCCATTTTTTATAGCACATCTCAGTTCACACCAGCCACATTCAAGTGCTCAATAGCCTTCCATTATACTGCCAACAGACTTAGTTTATACTGTGACAACTCCCTTCTCTGAGTTTAGAATATAGAGTGAATATATAAATTATTTAAATTATTTGAATATTTAATTGTTGCTTTCCTTAAAGCAAGAGTAGGGAACCTTTTATCTGCCAAGGGCCATTTAGATATTTATAACATCATTCAAAGGCATACAAAATTATCAACTTAAAAATTAGCCTGCAATAGTGTATTTGGTCAAACATTTGATTAATTCATCCCTAATGCCTTGGCAGGGCCAAATGATTTCACGGGCCATTATACAGGCGCAGACTGGACATTCCCCACCCTTGCCCTAACATGTCCATTCAGACAGTAAACCAGATATAAAAGGAAATCTAAAGACACTACTAGCAAGATGGAAAAGGTAAAGGTTTTATAGAAAACAAATGAGTTAGTAAACCAGTTCTGCCACTTAAAAGCTGAATGGCCTTTGTCTCAGATTTTTTATTAAAAAATAGCCATTTTGAATGTTCTAAAAATCCAGTAAGATAATATAGATAAAGCACATGGCACAAAATAGACAACTTGATAAAGAATACTATCACTGATTAAAAAAAAAAAAAAAAGTAAAGTTGCCCCTGTCAAGGTTAAACCTATTTCTTGCTAGTAAAAGCTTCCAAAAAAGTATATGAAAACCTCTTTTTATTCTTTATCAGTAGACTTCAAGTCTTTTTCCCATCTCCACCTCCCCCAAATGAAACTGACATTTTTACATGTCAAAACTGGTCCACTTATTGGCCATTTAACATGGTTCAATCTGAAATTTACTTGCTCAATTAACACTGTAGTCATCCCAGCCTGGGTTGCAGGTACTACACACAAGCAAAGGATGCAAAATGAGGGCTTTAAATTTAAAATTTCATTCCTAGCATAATGCTTTTACTTTATACAAAGCTCTTCCAAAAAATAAAAAGTTAATATAATAATCTTGAAAAAAATTTCCAAGTGAAATCCTACATAATATTTTTTTTAATCCTCACCTAAGGATATTTTTTATTGATTTTAGAGAGAGGAAGTGAGAAAGAAGGGAGGAAGAGGGAGAGAGAGACATCAATGTGAGAGAGAACATCAACTGGTTGCCTTCCTTATGTGCCCCAACCAGGAACTGAACCCACACCTAAGTATGTGCCCTGACCAGGAATCGAACCCACAACCTTTTTGGTGTATGGGACGACACTCCAACCAACTGAACCACCTGACCGGAGCTCCTACATAATCTTTTAAAATAATTTTCTATACTATGAAAACATATATCTGAAAAAGGTGATCAAATAAGGATCATTACACTGATATGTACAATCAAGCACAAAACTCTAGTATTGTTAAGAGGATGACTAATATTTTAAGAGCCAATAATTTTCTAAAATTAGAGACCTCATGAGTATGATATTTAAGTAAATACTCAAACACAGAAGACAAAATTATTTGCCAGAGAAATTTTGAGGGAGAATTCTCAACAGAACCTACCTCAGTAGTTCTCAAAATTGGTTCACAATGAAAGGGCTAAAACAAAAACAAACAACAAAACTGCCCTAACTATAAGAGATTAGGGTACTAATGGATAGTATAATAAAGTTCCCCTGGTGTTTCTAATATGCATCTAGGGTACAGAACCCCTGTTCTACAAGGATTTTTTCTCGTACTCCTGCATTTTATAGGTCAATGAATTTTGAAGAGAATAATATGTTCCTAGGCCAGGTAAAGTTCCAGAGGTTCTAGGCTACCAGCGGCTAAAACTATTCAGAATAACATAATTCAAATGACAATCATACAAATATTCATGGTACAGTTACATACTTAGGTCTCTTTCATTGTAAGAAAACATCACCCCACATTACCACAACACACATACCAAAAAAAAACACAAACAAACAAAAAACTCCCTCTCCTATTTAAAATACTACAGTAAGATTTACATATTAGAGGGATTGTTAGCAACTTAATTTGTAGAACATAAAAGAAAATTTGCAGTATTTCACTAGGACCATCAAAGTAAGTTTCAATTACTACTGATATTACTTCCTGCTTAAAAAAATAAAAATTAAATTGCTTAATTCTAAATAAAATACTAATAGCTTGTTTTAAATAAATTTAAACATTCAACTAAAAAAACCATAATTGATATATAATTGCTATTTAACTTCACTTTTAACATTTAAAAGTAGTCCAATTAAGAATAGTCTTACTGTTCTAGAATCCGAGAATGGATTGTATTCATCAAGTCCTGGTGGAACATTTCTTGTCACCTGTGTAACTGATGGGTCCTGGAATAAAATGTGAAAGGGAAAATTTTTACTTATCATTTAAGACACAATTTACAAAGCATCTGCTTTATCTTTACTTTTGGTCACCCAGCAAAGCTAACAGAGGAAAATAAAGAAGATTATCAGATGTACTTTAGTTCCATTTCAACAAAGTTGAAATATAAACACACAGCCTTTGCATCCTCAAAGAAAAACAAATGAAGACTGGGTTAGATGCAAATCAGATGCTTGCAATTATATATAGACTGAAAATAGACCACATCTTAATAGCTGTGTAACTGACTGCACAAGAGCATCTTAACAAATCTTGGAAAACCCACCATCCTTTCCTTCAGACTCCACACAGAGTTCAGGTTCCCCCTTTTTATATCTTCCATCAGTTTTCCCTAATACAGATTCCAAGTACCACTTTACAAATCAATGTCTTGTACAGGTAACATCTAGAGCATTCAAAATTAAGTACCTCTTACTTGTTTATTCTACTCCAATACTTCCACTGACCATAGTTCATTTTCCCACATGACCCTGGACCGTCTCCCCTTTCCCAAGTATAATAGACTAGAGGCCCGGTGCACGAAATTCGTGCACAGTGGGCTGGGGGTGTCCCTCAGCCCAGTCTGCACTGTCTCCAATCTGGGACCCCTCAAGGGATGTCAGACTGCCCGTTTAGGCCCGATCCCAGTGGGATCGGGCCTAAACGGGCAGTCTGACCTCCCTCTCACAATCCAGGACTGCTGGCTCCCAACCGCTCACCTGCCTGCCTCCCTGCCTGATTGCCCCTAAGCGCTTCTGCCTGCCAGCCTGATCACCCCCTAACCACTCCCATGCCAGCCTGATCGACACCTAACTGCTCCCCTGCCAGCCCGATTGCCCCTAACTACCCTCCCCTGCCGGCCTGGTCACCCCTAACTGCCCTCCCCTGCTGGCCTGGTTGCCCCTAACTGCCCTCCCCTGCTGGCCTGGTTGCCCCTAACTGTCCTCCCCTGCAGGCCTCATCATCCCCAACTGCCCTCCCCTGTGGCCTGGTAACCCCTAACTGTTCTCCCTTGCCAGCCTGGTCGCTCCTAACTAGCCCTTTCCTGCAGGCCCGGTCCCACCCAACTGCCTTTTCCTGCAGGCCTGGTTGCTCCCAAGTGCCTCCCCTGCAGGCCTTGTCCCCTCCAACTGCCCTCCTCTGCAGGCCTGGTCACCCTCAACTGCCCTCCTCTGCTGGCCTGGTCACCCCTAATTGCCCTCCCCTGCAGGCCTGATCACACACAATTGCCCTCCCCTGTAGGCCTGGTCACTCCCAACTGCCCTCCTCTGCATGCCTAATCACCCACAACTGCCATCCCCTGAGGGCCATCTTGTGGCGGCCATCTTGTGTCCACATGGGGGCAGCCATCTTTGACCACATGGGGGTGGCCATCTTGTGTGTTGGAGTGATGGTCAATTTGCATATTACCCTTTTATTAGATAGGATTACCTACCACACTATCCCAGCTTTTCAAATCTTTTAATACTAGGTCTTCGTGCAAATAACTCAATCAAAATAACCTAAATATTTACTCTACTAGAGGCCCAGTGCACAAATTTGTGCACTGGGGGGGGGGGTTGTCCCTCAGCCTGGACTGCGGATTGTGAGAGGGCGCAGATGCACAATTGGGGCCAGAGAGGGACAGGAGAGGTTGGCCAGCCGGGGAGAAACCGCGGGAGGGCTCCAGGGCATATCCAGCCTGTCTCGCTCAGTCCTGATCATCCGGACCCCAGCAGCAAGCTAACCTACCAGTCGGAGCATCTGCCCCCTGGTGGTCAGTTCACGTCATAGCGACTGGTCAACCAGTTGACTATCTGCCCCCTGGTGGTCAGTGCATATCATAGCGAGTGGTTGAGCAGCTTTAGCATATCATTAGCATATTACGCTTTGATTGGTTGAATGGCCAACCGGACAACTGGACACTTAGCATATTAGGCTTTTATTACATAGGATTTCTCTTGATTGTGAATATAATTATGAATATAAAACACAAACATAATGAACATCTCAACTAAATCAACTACATAATTAATGTGAAAAACATTTGCAAACTGAAATGTAACCTCATTGGCCTCCATATCCCTACTTTCAAAATTTGGCATGCATCAGAATCAAATAAAACACAGACTGTTGTACCCCACCCCCAGAATTTCTGATTCAATAGGTCTGAGGGAAGGCCTGAGAATCTGTATTTCCCAGGTGTTGTGCTGCTGTCTGAATACCACTGCTCTCTTTTCTATAAGGTACCTTCTCCTATTTATCTTCCTCAACACAGATATCAAAGTTACCTTTAAAAAATTAATAGCTAACCTTGTCATTCCCCTCTTCCAATCCCTCTCCTATATCCCTCATCTATTTCAATTTTTGTAGAGGCTCTCCACTAACTATAAGATAACATACAAATTCCTTGAAATGAGATACAAGGCTCTGACCATCTAACCCAGCACCTGCCTACCTTTCCAATCTCATCACTTTCTCATAACCACCCTCACCTTGCCAAATCCTTCTGCCTTAACCAAATGAAACCAGCTACTGAATAAGGAACCTCAAACTTGGCAACAAGAAAAATGCAAATAGTAAGGATAAATTAAAAGTACAGCACAGACAAAAAAAATAAAGGTCCGAGGCTTGCTGTACAATAGCATGGGAAGGAGGAAATGAAATCACTCTACTTCCCAGGATTCCCTTCCCAAGCTTTCTAAAAATGTAGAGCAGGAAGATTATCAAGAAGGGATGTGTGCTCCAGGGAAAATTAAGAAAATAGAAATATGAATATTTTAATCCAATTTTTAGAGTTGGCATTGCTGCAGTTAATTTAGAACTGGGTTTATGGTCAGCAAGTGGAGACATAGTACTGAATTCAGTACAATTGCAGTGACTGTTGGGCTACCTTCCTTCCCACAAGAATCCTAACAATCAAAATTTCACATCAGCCTAAGACCATGGTCGGCAAACTGTGGCTCAAGAACCATATGCAGCTCTTTGGCCCCTTGAGTGTGGCTCTTCCACAAATACCATGGCCTGGGCGAGTCTATTTTGAAGAAGTGGCATTAGAAGTTTAAGTTTAGAGGGTGGGAACCAAGATGGCGGCATAGTTAAACAACTAATCTGCTGCCTCACACAACAATTTCAAAAACACAACTAAAAGACAAAAACGTCTACCACCCAGAACCACGGGAAAGCTGGCTGAGTGGAAGATTTACAGCTGAGAAGAGAAAGGAGCACAATCGCTGAAAAGCTGAGGTACGGAGGCACGCGAATCGGGCGGCGGGCGGCTGGGTGCGCGGCTTTTCTTCAACCTGCAGGGAGTCAAGCTCCCGATCACTCTGAAATCCAGTTTCTGGGGACACTCGGGGGACCCAGGCACCTACGGGGAGAAGCTGGACTCTCGGCCATTGGGTCAGAAAGTGAGAGTGACTTTTTTGCAGAGGTGCGCCCAGCAATCATTGTTTACTGCGCTGGAGCGCGGGGCGCAGGGACTTGGAAACGTGGAAAGGCAGAGACTGCTGACGGCAGCCATTGCCATTGGCCACGCCCCAGCCTAGTGACGCCCTGAGACCCCGCCCTGCCCTGAGGCCCCGCCCCGCACATCCTACAAACCCGCCCAGGCTCCACTCAGCGGCTTTTGCATATAAATGGCCTGTTCTGTGGCAGCTTAACCAACTACAGCTCCAGACTGCTCCAAAACCGCCCAAGCAAAGGAGGAGAAAACTAGCCCTTGCTGTAGCTCCTGCTGGGGAACACACAGTACACAAGGGTACACCAAGAGTGTCCACCTCAGGTAACTGGGAGGCTGACCCGTTGAACCAATAGGACACCTAGTACACAAAACTACCCTACCAACTTAGGGAAGCAGAGAATATGAGAAGGCAAGGAAACAGATCACAAACCAAAGAAATGGAGGAGAACAAGCGACTGGACATAGAATTCAAAACCACGGTTATAAGGTTTTTCAAGAATTTCATGGAAAAGGCCGATAAATTCAATGAGACCCTTGAGGATATGAAAAAGGACCAACTAGAAATTAAACATACACTGACTGAGATAAAAAATATTATTCAGAGACCCAAAAGCAGACTAGAGGATTGCAAGAATCAACTCAAAGATTTGGAATACAAAGAGGCCAAGGACACTCCTCCAGAGAAGCATGAAGTGAAGAGAATTCAGAAAGTTGAAGATAGTGTAAGAAGTCTCTGGGACAACTTCAAGCGAACCAACATCAGAATTATGGGGGTACCAGAAGAAGAGAGAGAGCAAGATGCTGAAAACCTATTTGAAGAAATAATGAACGAAAACTTCCCCCACCTGATGAAAGAAATAGACTTACGAGTCCAGGAAGCGCACAGAACCCCAAACAAAAGGGATCCAAAGAGGACCACACCAAGACACATCATAATTAAAATGCCAAGAGCAAAAGACAAAGAGAGAATCTTACGAGCAGCAAGAGAAAAACAGTTAGTTACCTACAAGGGAGCTCCCATACGATTATCAGCTAATTTCTCAACAGAAACCATGCAGGCCAGACGGGAGTGGCAAGAAATATTCAAAGTGTTGAATAGCAGGAACCTACAACCAAGACTACTCTACCCAGCAAAGTTATCATTCAGAATTGAAGGGCAGATAAAGAGCTTCACAGATAAGAAAAAGCTAAAGGAGTTCATCACCACCAAACCAGCATTATATGAAATGCTGAAAGGTATTCTTTAAAAAGAGGAAAAAGAAGAAGAAAGATAAAAATTATGAACAACAAATACATATCTATCAACAAGTGAATCTAAAAGTCAAGTGAATTAAAAATCTGAGGAACAGAATAAACTGGTGAACTTAATAGAATCAGAGGCATAGAATGGGAGTGGATTGATAATTCTCAGGGGGAAAGGGGTGTCTGTGTGGGGAGTATGGGAAGAGACTGGACAAAAATCATACACCTATGGATAAGGACAGCGGGGTGGGGGGAGGTAAGGGAAGAGGGGGGGGTAGGAACTGGGTGGTGGGAAGATATGTGGGGAAAAAGGAGAAACAATTGTAATCTGAACAATAAAGATTCATTAAATTAAAAAAAAAAAGAAGTTTAAGTTTAAAAAATTTGGCTCTCAAAAGAAATTTCAATCGTTGTACTGTTGATATTTGGCTCTGTTGACCAATGAGTTTGCCGACCACTGACCTAAGGTAACCTGCGCCCATCTTCATACCTTAAAACCGGAACAGGTGAAATCAATATTCTCTGCCATTTTGTATTCCATTAAAACTCTAAATAAAAAGTATGTGCCATTAACTATATTTAAATAAAATCTGTTGTGAGAGAACAATTTTATTAGGTATGAACACTTACTGCTCCCTAGCATCCATACCGATCCACAAGACACTCAGTGATCAAAAACTTCTATTAAATTACTGTTTAATTTAACTCAGTTCTCCCTTCTTTCTCTTCCCCTTCAAAAAAATGAGGGAGAATAACACAAATATAACTCTAGTCTTTAATTTATCCTAATTTATCTTCATATTAGATACTCCCTACAGTTCAAACATTTAAGCCAACTTGGCAAAACTTAGCTGAGGGGTTGGGCTTGGGGGAGACCTCTCTCCATATCTAAATTTCATCTCTTCCAATATTTTCAGTTATCCTTTAATCTATGTTCAACTGCTTCCTCTCAATAGGATGGCTCACCCCTACATTTCAAGTCCCAGTCATCTTTAAAATGCACACAAGCAAATAAAAACAAAAACATTCATTCAACCATATAACACCCTCAAGCTTCTATCAGCCCCAGCTCTCTTTTTTTCTCCTTTCCTTCTATCCACTTCTCCACCTGCCCCCCACCCTCTACCCTAGATCAAGCTGCTAATATTTCTCACATGTAAATTGCAATAGCCTTTTTACTGGTCTTCTGACCAGCTCCCCAATCTATTCTTCATGATAAACCAGAATAGGGAGTTTTTCAAAATACAAACCTGCTCATGTCAGATTTGATTAATGAAAAAACAAATGTATATTAAGTTTGATTTATGCTCTAAGTAATCAAAGAGCATATTTTAGGTCTTTGAAAATTAAAAAACAACAACTTGGGAATGGACAATGAATGACTGGTGAAATGATTTATGGGACAGAAATTGCAAAGATGGATAAATTCTCACCATCTAGATAAATGACTGCTAAAGAAGAAGGGGAGTCCGACCAGCATGGCTCAGTGGTTGGGCATCGACCTATGAACCAGGAGGTCAGGGTTCAGTTCCTGGTCAGGGCACATGCTCAGGTTTTGGGCTCAATCCCCAGTGCGGAGCATGCAGGAGGCAGCCGATCAATGATTCTCATCATTGATGTTTCTCTCTCTCTCTCTCTCTCTCTCTCTCTCTCTCTCTCTCTCTCTCTCTCTCTCTCTCCCCTGTCCCTTCCTCTCTGAAATCATAAAATATTTTTTTTAAAAAAAGGCAGCAAACTTAAAACCAGCAGTACCTATTGACATTTTTTTATCACCCAGAGATTACAGGATTTTTATGATTTCTAGTCTAACATTTAAGTCTTTAATCCACTTTGAGTTTATTCTTGTGAATGGTATAAGAAGGTGGTCTAGTTTCTCTTTTTTTTTTTTTTTGCATCTGTCCAATTTTCCCCGAACCATTTATTGAATAGATTATCTTTACCCAATTGTATGTTTTTGCCTTTTTGTCAAAAATTAGTTGACTATAGAGGCGTGGATTTATTTCTGAGTTCTCTTCTGTTCCATTGTCTGTTTTTATGCCAGTACCATGCATACATGCTGTTTTTATTATTATTTTTTAAAATTTCTTTGATTAAGGTGTCACATATTTGTCTTCATCCCCCCATTCCCATCCCCCACCCCTCCCCACGGATGCCCCCACCCCCCTGTTGTCCTTAACCTTTGGTTAGGCTTGTATGCATGCACACAAGTCCTTTGGTTGATCTCTCCCCACTCCCCCACCTTCCCCTATCCTCCTTCTGAGGCCCAATAGTCCGATCGATGCCTCCTTGTTTCTGGGTCTGTTCATGTTCATCAGTCTATGTTGTTCATCATTTCCCCTAGATGAGTGAGATCATGTGTAACTAGAAATATACTTATAAGAACCAAATGTGAGACGAGCAATAATAGTTATGCTGACAGGCAAATGAATCAGTCTGTAGTAAGTTTCTTTCTGGACCAACAGTTCTTTTGAGACCCAATTTCAATGTCCACCAGTTCCTTATGTGTACATGTCGGCACTGACTTTTCAGCTCTGGATGGTGGACAAATGGTGGTAATGCAGGTCCGACTCCCTCTGGTTTGGTCTCACCCGGACCCAGGGGCGCGGCCTCACCCGGACCCGGGACCCAGCCTCACCCGGATCCAGGGGCACATGGCCTCAACTGGACCCGGGATCCAGCTTCACCCGGACCCAGGGGCGTGCGGCCTCACCTGGACCCGGGACCCAGCCTCACCCAGATCCAGGGGCGCACGGCCTCATCCGGACCCGGGATCCAGCTTCACCCAGACCCCGGGGCGCGTGGCCTCTCCCGGACCCAGGGGCGCACGGCCTCATCCGGACCCGGGATCCAGCTTCACCCGGACCCAGGGGCACGCGGTCTCGCCCGGACCCGGGGGCGTGCGGCCTCACCCAGACCCAGGACCCAGCCTCACCTGGATCCAGGGGCGCACGGCCTCACCCGGACCCGGGATCCAGCTACACCCTGACCCAGGGGCGCATGGCCTCACCCGGACCCAGGGGTGTGTGGCCTTACCTGGACCCAGGGGCACGGCCTCACCCGGACCCAGGACCCAGCGGGGCTTCATCTTCTTGATCCCAATTCCTGTCGGTCAATTCCCTCTCAGCAATTCCTTTGGCCATTTTCTCAAAGCTCCGGGGCAGCTGCCGCGGAACTCGCTGGGCGGCGGTCTCGGCGAAGCTCCGGTGCACCCGGTGCACGGCGGCGGGCTGGTCCGAGGTCGCTGCGGCGGCACTCGGGTCTGCAGCGGCGACCAGTCACCAGGCAAGCGCACCTGGATCCAGGACCCAGCGGGGCCTCGTCTTCCCGATCCCAACTTCCATCGGTCAATTCCTTCTCAGCAATTCCTCCGGCCATTGTTCTGGATGGTGTCTGCTCTGTTTTCCAGTTGTAGTTTCAAAATTGTTGTGGTAGGCAACAATCAGGTGTCTGCCCTATGCCGCCATTTTGGTCCTCCAGAAGATTCTTAAGTAACCTTATAAATGTGGTTCTGAACACTGTGTCGTCCATTAGTTTACTTTCCTTCATTCCTTCTATTCATGACCTGCTTCGGTGTCTTCACCTTTTGGCTGCCTCCCTATAGCTCAGCTTCCCCAATCTCCCTAGGTGGTCTCTCTTGATACCCCCCTTTGTGGGCTGAGTGCAAAGTCTGGGTGTTGTTAAGCCTTGATTGCTGTTGGTACACTGGGAGGATTTGACCTCCAGTCCAATTGGCTGTGAGGATCAGCTGTGTCTATGCTGGGAGACAGCCTTATTCAACTAGACTTGCAAAATTGTAAAAGCCTCTGTGCTCAGCTTGGATGGGGCGGAGTTTCAGGGTGGAGCCTACAGCCTTGGCTTCCCCTCAGCCCCACCCTATGAGGTTCCTGTGTCTGTGTCCCTCTGTACTCCCTGCAAACACCTCTGGAGAGAAAAGCGCCCTGGAGTTTCGCCCGCTGCCAAACAGTCTAGTCTATCCCCCAATGAATGTGGATTCCCAGATTCTCGCCCAGAACTGGGTTTCAGTGTAGTCGGAACTGGGGCTCACCGCAGTCTGGCGCTTTTGTCTCCTTCCCGCCAGGGCAATTCAGCGGCACAGTCAACAGACCATCCTCTGCGTGCATTCCCGTGCACGCCTCCGGTGCTCTGCCTTTCGCCGCTTCTCTGCATTTCCGCCTTACAGCCCAGATTCCCCCAGTATGAGCCTGGCTTTCCAGGGTCTTGCCCAGAACTGGGGTTAAGTGCAGTCGGAACTGGGGTTCAGCACGGTCCGGAGCCCCTGTCTCCTCCCCGCCAGGGCAATTCAGTGGCACAGGCAACAGTCCGTCCTCTGCACGCATTCACGTGCGCGCCTCCGGAGCTCTGCCTTTCGCCGCTCCTCTGTGTTTCCGCCCCACAGCCCAGATTCCCCCAGCATGAGCCTGGCTTCCCAGGGTTTCGCCCGGAACTGGGGTTCAGTGCAGTCGGAGCTGGGGTTCAGCGCAATCTGGAGCTTTTATCTCCTTCCTGCTAGAGAACGCCGGCCAGGCCGTCAGCCGCCCCTTCCTCTCCGGCTCCGTCCTCCCCGCACGCGTGCGTGCTCGTGTCTCCGCCCGTGTCTCCGTACCTCAGGCTTTTACGGCTCCTCTGATTTTCCTTGTGGTTTTCTCTTTCCTTCTAGTTGTGGGCATTTCAGTCATCCAGCTTTCCTGTGGTTCTGGATGATGTCCGTTTTGACTTTTAGTTGTATTTTTGAAATTGTTGTGCCAGGCTGTAGGTTAGGTGTTTAACCTATGCCGCCATCTTGGTTTCTCCTGTTTTGATTATTATAGCCTTATAGTAGTTTGAAATCAGAGAGAATGATTCCTCCAACTTTGTTCGTCTTCCTCAAGATTGCTGTGGCTATACAGGGTCTTTTGTGGCTCCATATAAACTTTGGAATATTTGTTCTAGTTTCATGAAATACACCATTGGTATCTTGATAGGAACTGTGTTGAATTCATAGATTGCTTTGGGTAGTATAAACATTTTAATGATGGTAATTCTTTCTATACATGAACATGGTACATGCTTCCACTTATTTGTATCTTCTTCAATTTCTTTCTTCAGTGTCTTATAATTTTCCAACTATAGGCTATTTACATCCTTGGTTAAATTTATTCCTAGGTGGGGTTTTTTTATGCAATTGTAAATGGGATTGTTTCCTTAGTTTCCCTTTCTGAGAGCTCATTATTGGTGTATAAAAATGCAACTGATTTTTGGATATTTATTTTGTATCCTGCTACTTTACTGAATTCACTTATCTTTAGGGTTCTCTATATATAGTATCATGTCATCTGCTCCTTTAATATATTAAACTAGAGACCCGGTGCACGAAATTCGTGCACAGAGGGGGGTTGTCCCTCAGCCCAGCCTGTACCCTCTCCAAAATGGGACCCCTCAAGGGATCGGGCCTACACGGGCAGTCGGACATCCCTCTCACAATCCAGGACTGCTGGCTCCCAACTGCTTGCCTGCCTGCCTTCCTGATTGCCCCTAACCGCTTCTGCCTGCCAGCCTGTTTGCCCCCAACTTCCCTCCTCTGCCGGCCTGGTCACCCCTAACTGCCCTCTCCTGCAGGGCTGATCACCTCCAATTGCCCTCCCTTGCAGGCTTGGTCCCTCTCAACTGCCCTCCCTTGCAGGCCAGGTGCCTCCCAACTGCCCTCTCCTGCTGGCCATCTTGTGGTGGCCATCTTGTGTCCACATGGGGGCAGGATCTTTGACCACATGGGGGCAGCTATATTGTGTGTTGGAGTGATGGTCATTATCATGAGAATTGTTCCTGAACCATTATTCCCCCCACAATTGCCCTCCCCTGCAGGCCTGGGTCCCCCCCCTACTGCCATCCTCTGCTGGCCTGGTCACCCCTAACTGCCCTTCCCTGCTGGCCTGATCACCCACAACTGCCCTCCCCTGCTGGCCATCTTGTGGCAGCCATCTTGTGTCCACATGGGGGTGGCCATCTGTGTGTTGGAGTGATGGTCAATTTGCATATTACCTCTTTATTATATAGGATGTTTTTAAATCTTTGTTAGAGTTTACATTAAAATACTTTTGTCCTGACAATTAGCCTTAGATCTTTTTTTTCTCTGAAGCAAAAACAGGTTTATTTACTCAACCAAGACTCTTTCAAGTATCTGAATATCTCATACTTCCCTTTAGCCTTCCGTAGATGGAAACCTACTGAGTAATTTAAACTTCAATTATTCTTCCTAGGACTTGATTCCACACTCATGACTATTCTGACTTCTCTGAGCACATTCTACTTTGTTCAAACAACTCTTTAAATATGTACTTGGCATACCTGTGGGATAGATCAGAACAGAATACTGTACTTTCATTTTTTTTAAATGATCACTAATTTCATTAATCCAATATATATTTGTCAGAAACTATATCACACTGGTGAATCATATTAAGAAAATGTCCAATAAATTTATTGAATCTGCATTCAGCACTACTAAATATTAATTGTACTCCCAAAAGAAGCCACACAAAAACTTTGTTTTGGTAATATCAGTCAGAGTTTACTTTCAAAATTTTTCACAGTCACCATCTCCATTATGATTATTGTTAGACTCATGGGACCAAAATAAAACTGTGTTCAAATACTAGTTTGGTAAAAAATACCCCACTCCCATTAGCAGCCCTCCCCTTATATCTGCCTGAGAGCTTTCACTGGCCATAGAAGATGCTCAACCTAGATAAAAGGTTTTCTAAATAACTTAAGAGTGTTGATCCAAAGCACCCTGACAATCGATCCTACATAAAAACAACTGTCTCAAAAAGAATAATGGATGTGTTTTAAGGTACAGTTTGAACCTTGTTAAGATTAACAAGAAATTATTAAGAGAGTTGTGCCAATCTGAACTAAAAGGAACTGAGACATTTCAAAATGAAGGGAGGTTTTGGGCTCCCAACTTTCAACAAGTAGGAAGCTGACTGAAAATGCTACTCAGCTGCAAACAGGGGTCATTTATGACAGAGAAAAATGACTTCTCAGAAGGTGGAGCCAAAAGCAGAAGAAAGTAACAGATTAAGGAAAGACTTCCAGGTAGTAGAACTGGTACCTAATGAAAAAGACTCATTGCCCCTGAAGTAGGGGGCAATAAATACAGGAACCTGGCTGGATTTCAGACTTGCTATGGACCAGCAATCGTGCCTCCCGCTCCTCCCCTATTTGAATAGAAGTGTGTGTGTATTGAGGTTATCCTGCAACTGTTTCACCATTTGATTCTGGGTATATCTTTCCAGTTCTTAGGTCTGTATCAAGAGGGACACAGCTGCTCTGATCAAGAAGTGGAATCTAATCCTCCCCACTCCTTTTTTTAATCTGGGCTAGCTTTGTGGTTTGTTTTGACTAACAGAATGTAGCTAAAGTGAAATGACTCAAGTCAGCTCTTACCCTCATGGAACAATGTGGCCACTATGTAAACCACCTAAACTATTCCTAGTAGAGAGGCCACATGAAAGAGAACCAACTGCTGCCCCACTGACAGTCCCAGGTAAATGCGAGATACTTTAATGAGGACATCTTAAACCAGTGGTCGGAAAACTCAGTCAACAGAGCCAAACATCAACAGTACAACGATTGAAATTTCTTTTGAGAGCCGAAAACCGACTTCTGCGCAGGGGCCACAAAGTTTCAATCGCACTGTATGTGTGTGCCCGCACGTGGTATTTTGTGGAAGAGCCACACTCAAGGGGCCAAAGAGCCGCAGGTGGCTTGTGAGCCGCAGTTTGCCGACCACTTTCTTAAACAATCTAGCCTCAGTGAAGGGACTAGATCAGCAATTTTCAACCTTCGTCATCTCATGGCACCCATAAACTAATTACTAAAATTCTACAGCACACACATACACACATAAAAAAAATTATATTTTTTGCCAATCTGACAAAAACAGGTATAATTTTGATTTACTACTACTACTACTAATAATAATAATAATAATAGTAATTACCTCCCCTTTTTGCTCCAAAGTGACTTTTTAAAAAATGAGGTGCCTATACTTGTATATAAGGATTTCTGGTACCAAGAATTAACAAATCAGATGCAACCTTACTATGGGACATGACCAATAAGATGCAATTCTATTATATGACCTATACATTTATGGTTCAAGACAGGGCATTCATGCTAGAGGGCTATTGTTGTGTTGGCTGTTGTCATTTTTTTATGTGACAATCTAAGGGAAAAGGGGTCAGTGCCTCTGACTAAATAGTCAGGTATTGCATATTTTAAAAACTCTTATGGCACACTGGTTGAAAATTGCTGAGCTAGATGATTGAAGCCACCTGAATGACTTCAGCCACTAACATTCAAAAGTAAACAAACTGACCAGCTAAGCAAAAGAATAGTGAGCAAATAATTGTTTTAAGCCACTGCATTTTGGGATTATTTGTTATACAGTGACAGATAACTGAGACAGTGGTAAATAATAATGCATCCTAATTTGATGACATATAATCAGCACAATACATGCTTTTTAAAAACATCAACCTAAGAAAAAAAGTGGGAACTTACAGTTGATCTGAATGTAAAATACCATAGACCATAACTACTACTATCACAAGGTCCATGTTAATGTAGAAAAATAAAAGTTTGCAATGTTAAGACTATTACAGAAGAAATCCTCAAAATCCTTTCCTAATGCTAAACTATCTCCAATCTTAAAATTTAAATGGGTAAGGGAGGAGTGACATCAACTTAATGTAAATGAAAACAAAATGGATAACATCTTTGAATTATGGGTCACTTTTTAATGACAAGGTTTTCAATTTTCAACTTCAACTAAATTCTTAGAATACTTTCAAAATTACTGTAACTTAAAAGATAACATAAATAAGAATGCTGAGTAGTAGACGTGTTTAAGAGATAAAGTACAATTAATTTTTGAGGCCAAAACAAAATGGACATTGTGCTCCATTTTAATAGAGTTACTTAATTAGAGAGGAAGCATATGCAGTGACAAAGCATTAGAATTCAGACAACTTGGAATTAGTCTAGCAGGGTGACTCAGGGCAAATCACTTCATTATTTTTGGCCTTAATTCCTCTACTATGACCTGCCAAAAAACTACTATTAGCACTCTAGAAGAGTCAAAAGGAACATGAACTTCACCAAATTAATAAGCTAAGAATAATATAGTTATATATAATTAAATACAATTCCTTGAATTACTATTAATACTACTTTTTATTATCAGATTAAAGCCATCATGCATTGAGTACTTATTACATGCTAAATGTATGTTCATCTAATCCTATTAACAATCCTATGGAGAAGGTAATGGTACCATTATCCTATTTTACAGAATAGTAAACTGAGATGTAGAGTGGCTAACTTTCCAAGGTCTCATGGTTAGTTAGTGACAAAGCCAAGATCAAATGCACCAAATACAAAACAAGAATTCCAGTGTGGAAAATGCAACCAAATAGAGTGCCATCGGTAGTGGACTTGGAATCAGGAGATCTAAGTTCTAATGCCAATTCTGCACTACCTACACCTGGATATAACACAATGAGCAAACCCTGGTCAGTGTGGCTCAGTGGTTGGAGCATGGATCTGTGCACTAAAGGGTCTTGATTTCGATTCCAGTCAAGGGCACCTACCTGGGTTGCATCCCGGAACCAGTAAAGGCCAATGCTGTCCGAAACCAATCAATACGTCTCTCTCACATCGATGTTTCTTTCTCTTTCTCCCTCCCCTTCTCCCTCCCCTTTTCCCTCAATGGGAAAAATATCCTCGGGTGAGGATTTAAAAAAAACAACAATGAGCAAGTTGCAAGTTAGCAATAGAAATCAAAAGGTTCTTAATCTAGAAGAAATTAGGATCGTTGTCAAATGTAAAATAGCATGTATCTGGGCTTTTTATCATACACAGAAAAAGCTCTAACTAAATACATTTTAAGATTTTCCTTTCCCAACTTTGAAATTTTTATTCTATTTTAAGAAACTGTTATTTCTAAAATGAATTTTCTAACACAATCAATTAGCACATTAGTACCGTATACTAAATCATATTAGGAGACATGAAAATTTTCTGGCCACTTACTGTTCCCTCCTTTGAACAAGTTACACCCATTCTGACTTGTACTCATACACTCTTGCACTTACTTACAAGATTCTATATTACTGATCTCTCCTCTGGTTATTAAACTCTCTCATTTTATTTCACCTTCCAAGCATGTTTGCTGCCATGTTAGACTCATATCCTTTAAAACAGAAATGTTTAATAGTTGTTGAAAGAATGAATAACTGAAAAGAATAAAGAACATTCAGCAATTATTCAATAAATACATGGACTATACAGAAAATATTTTTCCTCTCTAGCTTTAAAACCACATTTTACTCAAGATTGGATTATCAAAAACAACCATATAATAATCTTTTTTTTTTCAGATTACTACACATTTCCAGTTATTCCAAGTTTCTTGATGCACAATGAAAATTAATCAAAGGCCATAAACTCATTAACGGAACCTCTCACAACTGCTAAAATAAAGCAGTCAATCAAAAAATGAACTGAATCCAGCAAATAACTTTACAACAGCTAATAAAATCAAGTAAACCACTGTCACATTATCTAAAGACATTATCCTCAGAAATTATTTTCATGACATGGCTCAAATGAAGATGTGACAAAAAGTGTTCCTAACATAAAAGTGAAGCAAAAGATATATTTAAAAACTCTGAAAAACCAACGGAAATCAAGTAGCTTTTAATCAAGAAGAAATTAGGTAGTTGCCAAATATAAAATACACCATATATTTTGAAAATATGAACTTTATTTTACAATATTGAAAATATTAACATATTTGAAAAGAAAGATGATTATAAAGTACTACAAAGATGGATCTAGAAACTTTTTATATTTAGGTAGAGAGGACCAGAAATGCTATTTCAAAAATCTCATTTACATAGAAAGAAGGTAAAAATGAAGGAAGAAGGAATATGCTATAGATGTTAAGTTTGACTTTGAAAGAGGAAGGGCAGCTGGAAACAAATGTAAAGATAAAGGGTCAGATGCACTGTGCTGTGACTGTCAATAAAAACAGGGAAAGACCATAAACAGGAACATGTGTGCAATCAGGTCTTCTTTAGGCCTAAATTATCCATCCCTCGAAATATTTTATGAACCTGAATAAAAATTATCCTCTGGGTGCATCCACTTACAAAGAACAAAAAGTTTATGATTTTATGCCACAATCAATGAGTATTTAAAACTATTTTGGAGGTTAGAATTAGTACAGAAACCTTATGTGTGGCAGAAGAGGAAAGGGTCATGGCAACACCAGATGTCACAAAAGAGCATTCTGGGCTAAGAAGACGACAATGTCGCGCAATAGCAAGAACACCAGCTATAGGAGGCAGGGGGAGGTGCAGTAAGGTATAGGGGGGATAAATGGTGATGGAAGACGACTTGCCTTGGAGTGGTGAACACACAATACAGTGTACAGATGACGTGTTGCAGAATTGTGCACCTGAAACCTGTATAATTTTGTTAACCTCTGTCACCCCAATAAATTCAATAAAAGAAAAAGTTTAATAAAAGAGAACCAGATATATAAAATAAGCTATGAAATGGAATGACCAAATAGAAAACCGATAGCCACACTGTCAGACACTGAAAAACAGCGTTAATGAATTAAGTGAATTAGGAAAATCTAACAGGTTAACATACCTTAAAATAACACCCATTTGGCAAGTTACGAAAAATCTCTTTAGAATTTCTATGACTAAATAATGAGATTTTCCACAACATGGAATGATAGAACACTAAATACTACACTTCTGAGTGAGAAAAATCTCCTTAAAATGCAACCATAGCACCTGTAAAAACCTGAAAAGTTCCATGCCAGTTGTACAGAATTTTCTCAAGTGAAATCAGAGGCAAAGCATAGTGACTGGGTCTATTCTGTTTATACAGAGTGCGTCCAATTGTCAATTATAACCAGGATCATCTAACCCAATCCTCCATCAAATTATCAGGCTAAAAAAATCAAAATTGGGGTATTTTTTTCCTCTTCCAGATTCTTAATAAGAGATAAAACCAGGAGTAAAAAAGAAGAAATGGTAAGCTCAACAAACCAGAAGTGGCACTTACGTGACCACAAATTAAAGTTACTATTTCATTTTGTGAAGACTACGAATTAAGGTTACCATACTGCATCTGTCCAGGGGAAATGAAGAAACCACTTCAACCAACATGTGGAAACCACTTTCACGTACTGAGCGAGCGGGGCTCCCTATCAAACCCGGTGTACTTCTCAAGAGCTACTTGTTTGGATACTGCATCCCTTCAAGCGCAGATAATGAACTCCTCGGCCTCCTTCCTCGGCCCGTCTCGGAGCCAAACCCTTCCAAGGCTGTGGCTGGTAAATAAGGTCTAGTCTCCAAGAAGGAAAGCAGCTCACGTGGGAAACGGGATCCTGATAACAGCCCAGAGCACCGGTGACGCACCAGGAGCCTGGAAAATATCCCGTCGCTTCCCTTCCTAAGAGGAGCGAGGTTAGGAAGGCGGTCGTCCACGTGCACTCACTCTTCTTTTACAGGTGCGTTCGGGTTTAACTTGGACATCAGACCCTCCCCCGCAGCCTAAATGTGGAGAGAGGGGTGGCCGCGCAACACAAGTGTATCTGAGCGCAACCCAAGTTTAAGAAATAAAAATACCACTTTTTTTTTTTTTTTTTTTAAATCGCAGCGTCCTCGGCGCCCTCACCTCTTCTACACACCTCAGCCATCACTCCAGGCAGAGCTCTGCGCCGCCGCCCCGGGTCCCCATGACAACCCCACCGGAGGGCCAGCCTCCCTCCCGCTCCGCCGCCGGCGCCCGGGCCAGGCCGGGCCAGCCAAGCTTGCCTGGCAGGTGACACCTCCACCTGCCCAGCGCTCCCACTCGGCCCGCTCCCGAGAGGAGGGCCGGGAGCCCTCGGGCGCTCGGGCCCACTCCCGGGGGGAGGGCATGACGCTCCTCAGTCGCGGACGTGGGGAAGGGGGTCCGGACGCGGAGCTGAAGGGGTTCCGCTCCGACCCCCCACCCCCCACCCCCCAAACCAGTGCCGCGGGGGCCCGGGCGCGAACCCCAGAAGGAGTGCGGCGGCCCGGAGCCCCAGTCTAGGCGGCCGAGGGGAGCAGAGGGGCGGGCGCGGTGGGCGCGAAGGAACTTGTCTGTTTGCACAAACAATGACTCCTTGCGGCGGCGGGGGAGGCTGTGGGGACGACGCTCACCTTGAAGGGGTTATTGAGGTCCGGGTCGGCAAACGGGTTACTGTCGAAATCCGACATCTCTCTCGCGCGCTCCGCGTCACCCACCCGACCCAGGCGCAGAGAAAGAGACGAGGCGAGGACGCCGCCCCCCTGCGCGCTCACGTCGCCGCCGCCGCGCCGAGCAGATCCGGGTACAGCTGCTGGGCCACCCAGCCGGCCGCGCCACTGAGCATGCCCCGTGCGCCGGCTCCCGGCCGCGCCGCCGCTCCCGTTCGCCGTCCCGTTCCTCGGGGAAATCCCGCGCTCCGGGCTTTGGCTACAACTGAATAGGGGCGGAGGAAGCCTGGAGCTGGGACTCCAGAGCTGCTAAATCCGCCCTGCAGTCCTTGGGCCCGACTGAGATTCTGCAGCTCGTCTTTTTTTTTTTTTTTTTTTATAACATGGATATTTTATTTATTTATATTTTTAACATATGTTTATTGATTTCAGAGAGGAAGGGAGAGATGGAAACATCGATGATGAAAGAGAATCACTGATTGGCTGCCTCCTGCACGCCCCCAACTGGGGGGGATCCAGCCCGCAACCCCTGCAGGTGCTCCCCGACCGCATCTCATTTTGAGCAGCAACTGGTTTAGGTGGACTTGATTGTGTTGTCATCGATTTAAAACGGGCCACATGGGATTTGGAGAAGAGGTGGGAATATGTCCGCTGACCCCTCGGCC
Source organism: Eptesicus fuscus (assembly GCF_027574615.1). Classification (NCBI taxonomy): domain Eukaryota; kingdom Metazoa; phylum Chordata; class Mammalia; order Chiroptera; family Vespertilionidae; genus Eptesicus; species Eptesicus fuscus. The sequence goes on from NC_072476.1 coordinate 71,099,053, forward strand.
CCAGGTTGGGAAGGTAGCCTGGGACGCGGGCTACACACCTGGGAGCTAGTGGCTATTGAACCACACTGATTTACAGCTGCTGACGGGGAGGCGTGCGGAAGGGAGACGCTCTGCAGCAGTCTCCACACCCACTGTCCTAGAGGCCCGGCTAATGAAGTCTGGCACACCCAGCCTCCCGTCTTCCGGCCCCTCTAGGTTGCTGCCAAATCGGAGATCAGCCGCGGAGCTACTGATCCGGATTGGCTCCGCAGAGGTTTGGGTCCAGCCCCAGCTCCCACCCTCTGGAATCTGCAAAATGGCTACTTCGGAAATGGGGGGAAGGGGGGGTGGGGGAGGCGCACAAGTCGAGAGATCAAGTTAATATTAGTGGACAACAAAAAGATGCCGTTTTGTTGACTTTCAAGTATTTGGGCACAAAATATACACCTCTGGTTTTTCCCTATTCCCTCCCCCAACACCAGGGATGAGATTACTGAAAAAAATGGGCTTGCGTAAGGAATTTATTTGAACGATTCGTTACCTTACCCCTGAACTAAGGGTATCTCTTTCCTCTACTTTCATCTTCCTTCTGCCCTAACAGAAAAGCACTTAGCAGATGAAGCTACAAAGAGCCAGAATTATCTTCACTTGGTAGGTGCGGAAGATTTGGAAGTTGCCTTGGCCTTTTGAAGGCTTGTGTGTGCTATGCAAAGTCAGCTGGGAAACACTTTCTCCCTGCTGTGAAAACAAAAATCACATTTTGCTGTGATCTGTCTTTGGCGGATGCAGGTTAGGGTATATGACAAGCTGCTTCTGGGCAGCCGACTAGGAGTGTCGACTAATAACTAACAACAGACAGGGATGAGATCCTGGCAGAGCTGCAAGATTCTGGATATGAAAAAGAGCAAACAATCTGTTGTGCTCACCCTCCTATTAGCAGCAGCCTCGTATCTGGTTGATTCTTCAGTGCTCAAAACCCAATTATATGTTAAAATCCTAATTATGATATTACATGGGCTACTCACTTCACCTCTTTGGGTCTGTAAAGGATTATTGAAGAAGTGAATGAAATAAGACACAGAAAAATTCCCTCATGAATTTAGTGCCTAACAAATAGCATTGTTGAATGTCTGCAAATGGCCAAGGGGCCGGGCCCATTGTTCCCAGGTGCTTTTCCTCTTCTCTCCTAGGCTTGATCTAGCCCAGCTGATCTGCTTCTCTCACCACTTCGGCCCTCTCTCCCTCCATCTGTCCTCCAAATGACCCAAATAATCAGCAGCTATTTATTATGCATCTAATATGTTCCAAGACAATGAGGATAAGCTGAGCCTGCTTGGTGGAAATTGCAGGGTGGAAATTTCCAAATATGCTCTGTTTACCGCTGGTGACATTAGCACCTAATGCAAAAATTTACAGACTTCATTGTTCCAGAATCACTTGAAATACTTGTTAATGTGCAGGTCCCCACCTCTCCACATCTCCTATCCCTAAGATTCTGCTTTAAGGGATCTAAGATAGAGGCCCTGAATCTGAAATTTTTTTTTATTTTTTAAATGTCTTTATATACAAATACATTATTTTACATAAATGCATAAATAGGTTCATAGCATACATACGGTGTTTTCACTTTTTTTAAGTTTTTTATCTTTTTTCTTTTGTTGTCTCTTCCTTACATTAACAACCTGGTATGTTCCTTTTAATATTCTTATAATATTGTGTATATAATTTATATAAGATGACACTCACATAATCATATACAATATATAATACATAATCATGCAGACATACACTTATACAGAGTTTTGGCATTGTCTTGAAAAAAATGGTAACATATATGGGTGTTCCAAAAAATGTATACACACTTTGAATAATTATAAAGGCAATGTTTATTAAAAATACATTTCATTTTCAAAATTGAACTATCAGCTATTAAAGTGTGTATACATTTTTTGGGACACCCTGTATATTTTTCTGCAACTTATTTTTTTCATTTAATGATACTTAGGGCAGAGTTTTCTGTGAGATGTACATTGGCAAAAAGACAGTAAACCACATAAATATAATTATTTTTTATGGGTACTATGACTATAGAGGTAAAAAGGGTTGGGAAGTATGGCCCAATGGAAATATTTCCAAACGAACAATTATTAATCAAATTCATTCTTTTTAACAATTGCAGAATCACCCCAGGTGATTCTGATAGAGGTGCTGTTCTGATGACACTTTAAGAAAGAACACTGATATAAAGATATTCAGGTGTATGCTCGGTCCACGGGTAAGCTTATTATTTCATTAGCTTTCATGAAATGTAGAATTATAGGGCATAACAGCTGAAAGGTACCTTAGCATTTCTCATGATAGATGAACTGAGTTTGGACAGGTGAAGTAATTTGCTTCAGCCATAAAGAAAGTCAACAGATGAACTGAGAACAGAACTCAGATCTCTTGACTCATGATGCAGACATGAAATTTATAGATTTGGTTAGCAATATTTTATAAAGGGGGGAGAGATGTTATATGCAAGGTAGAAAGAAAGCATACAGGAGGCTTCATTTGTTGAAGTAGTTCATTTTCCAGGAGCTGCCTTCTAAATTTGATAGAACAATGAATGAAAAATCAAAACTAGTTTCTAAACAAGCTGTGTGACCTTAATCATACCAATTCACCCTTCTGACCTGAGTTTCCACATAGTGAGTCAAGAAGTATTCACTAGGCAGTAAACAATATTTTATATATTGGAGATAATTTAGGGTACTAGATATAAGAGTAGGGTCCATTCCCAAGAAGTTTCCTGAAAGGTCTAGGACATGACTAAATGATATCTCTGGTCCTTTGGACAACTCTACCATTCTATTTATCTGTGGCAATGGCTCAACCCTCCCTAACTCTGCCCTGCTCCCTCAGGGCATGCCTCACACTGTTATCATGATGCTTCTCTCTGACAAATTCGATTTGTGAATCTGATGGTCAGGGGCCTGTAGTCTGAATTTCATGTTTTCTATACTGGCTAGCATATAGCTAGTAAATGTTGAGAAAACATCTAGTTAGAAGTGTACAATTCTTACCTCAAAAGGTTCATTGGATTCTAGATACATTAATGACTTAGAACTGAAATCTATCATGTCTCTCAGTGGACCCAGTTTCCAGATGTGCTACTGTGACTGCTGTTACTGATATCCACAGACACCCTAACAGGATCATATGTGGCTCTATTCTGCCACTGGCTACACTTCTAGGGGGTGGCAGAGGAGAGAAGGCACTGTGTGGTAGGCCAAATAATGGTACCCAAAAAAATGTTCACACCCTAATCCTGGAACCTTCAAACAAGTTACTTTACTTGACAAAGGGGGTTTTGCAGATGTGACTAAGGTTGAGGATTTTGAGAGGAGGATAGTATCCTGGACTATCCAGGTGGGTTCAGATGAATCCTTTATAGTAGAAGGCAGAAGCATTACTGGCTTCTAAGATGGTGGAAGGGGTTCATGAGCCAAGGCATTTGAGTGGTTTCTAAAAGCTGGGAACAGCCCTTAGCTGACAGCCAGCAAGGAAATGGAGATACCATGAGGAAATGAATTCTGCTAAACAACCTAAATGAACAAGGAAATGATTCTCCAAAAAGGAACCTGGCCCTGCTGACATCTTTATTTTATTTTAGTTAGTTATTTTTAAATATATTTTATTGATTTATTACAGAGAGGAAGAGAGAGAGAGAGAGAGTTAGAAACATTGATGAGAGAGAAACATCAATCAGCTGCCTCCTGCACACCCACCACTGGGGATGTGCCAACAACCAAGGTACATGCCCTTGAGCGGAATCGAACCCTGGGACCCTTGAGTCCGCAGGCCAATGCTCTATCCACTGAGCCAAACCAGTCAGAGCGACATCTTTATTTTAACCTAATGAGATCCATGCTGGACTTCTGACCTACAGAACTGTAAGGTAGTTACACCACCACCCATTATCCAGCTAACTGCCTTCCAAGCTCACCACCTAAGCTAACTCCAGCCCAAACAATTGTATGTAAAGTAATCATCCTTTCCCATGATTATATGCTATTCAAAAGGCTGAATGGTCTGGGTATCCTTCAGATAATTACATCACAGTGTTGTTCTTTTATGATTCATAGGATAAAAGTATTCTGTAGTTCAGGACACAATAAGCATAAAAAAATAAATGTATATTTTGAGTCTCAGTGTAACTAAAACTGGACATGCACATAGAGTCCCTTCTACCAAGAATGTCCTTCTCCCTCTCATTTTCCACTTGTCAAAGTTCAATCAATCTTTCGTGGCCAATTTCAAATAATATGTCCTGAATAGAGCGATACTCGCTATCCCTAATCCAAATTTATCTCTCCTTTCCCATAGTATCTAAAACAGTTTGAATCTTTGTTATAGAATTCATGATACACCATATCCTAGGGGTATAAATTATTAGTACATGCCCAGCATATATGGTATCTCACAATATTTGGAGTGAATGAATGTATCTATCTCTCTTCTGAAGACAGGGAGAAATTTTTCTTTATATTATTCACAGAGCTTAAAAACAGCATTCTGCTCAAAGAAGGTTCTCAAGAAATAATCGTGTTTACTGTTACTTTGCCTATAAAAGGGATTGCCGCCCAGCTGGCATGGCTCAGTGGTTGAGCATCGACCTATGAACCAGGAGGTCACGTTGATGATTCCCAGTCAGGGCACATGCCAAGGCTGCAGGCTCAATCTCCAGTGTGGGGCTTGCAGGAGGCAGCTGATCAATGATTCTCTCTCATCATTGATGTTTCTATATATCTTTTCTAATCCCTTCCCCTCTGAAATCAATAAAAATATATTTAAAAGGGATTGCCACATAACATCTTTGGCCAGAGTGAGCCCAAATATAAGATTAAGAGCAAGCAATTTATTAGTCAATACGAACAGAATTGTGCAGCTGCTATGATAAAATTTTCTGGACTGAAATTCTGAATTCTAAATGTTAACTTCATAGAAAGACCATGGACGAATTTCAAATGGCATGGGCCAGTGTGATGCAAGAACTAACTGCAGAGCTCATTTTATTTCCTAGGAGAGTCTGCATAAGAATGTTATGGTTCATGTATTATTTGCATGGATTAAATCCTTTTATCTATTCAATTATATATTCTATATTGTTCACTAATGTTACCTTATTAATATTTCCCCATTATATAGCAGTTATTTCATATTTTAGCTATGAAATAGTTCATCATGTAAATGTGCCATAATTTCTTAACCATTATGCTTTCATTTAATGTGTTATCTTTATTTTTTTAATATGTATTTTATTGATTTTTACAGAGAGGAAGGGAGAGGGATAGAGAGTTAGAAACATTGATGAGAGAGAAACATCGATGAGCTGCCTCCTGCACACCTCCTACTGGGGATGTGCCCGCAACCAAGGTACATGTCCTTGACCAGAATCGAACCTGGGACCCTTAGTCTGCAGGCTGACACTCTATCCACTGAGCCAAACCGGTTAGGGCTAATGTGTTACCTTTAAATGTAACATCGAACATGGCAATAAACAACTTTGCACATACAAAAAAAAAAGAATGATGTTATGGTGAAGTTATCCTTATTTTGCAAGACAGAAATATATTATTGTGTATATACACTGAGTGGCCAGATTATTATGATCTCTGAACACATAATAATCTGGCCACTCAGTGTGTGTGTGTGTGTATATGTATGTATGTATGTGTGTGTGTGTATTATATATATATTAGAAGCCCAGTGCATGAATTCGTGCATGGGTGGGTCCGGCCAGCCTAGCCAGGGGGAGGGGACATGGGTGGTTGGCCAGCCTGCCTGCTGGTTGAACTCCTGGTCGAGAGGACAATTTGCATATTAGCCTTTTATTATATAGGATATACACTGAGTGGCCAGATTATTATGCGTTCAGAGATCATAATAATCTGGCCACTCAGTGTGTGTGTGTGTGTGTGTGTGTGTGTGTGTGTGTGTGTGTGTATTAGAGGCCCAGTGCATGAATTCGTGCATGGGTGGGGTCTGGCCAGCCTAGCCAGGGGGAGGGGACATGGGTGGTTGGCCAGCCTGCCTGATGGTTGAACTCCTGGTCGAGAGGACAATTTGCATATTAGCATTTTATTATATAGGATATACACTGAGTGGCCAGATTATTATGCATTCAGAGATCATAATAATCTGGCCACTCAGTGTATATGTGTACATTATGAACATACAGATATATATATGCCTATATATTAAGGAGGCATTTATCAGTGATCATATTTTAAATGCTATAAAAAATAAGAAAAAGTAAAATAGTATTATAGTAAAATACATTATGTAGTATATAACATACTATATTATCTGTACATATATACTATATACAATTATACATAAATAGTAAAATATAAATATAGTAATATATAATATATAGCAATATATAAATGTAGTAAAATAAGTATTACAGGCTTGTGACTACATTGGATCATTTGTGTAAAGAGACAGAAGGCAGACTACTATTATTTTTATCTAGGTACAATTCCAGAAAACTGATTTTGTTTGTTTCATGAGCCATAAATTATGTAGTCATACTTGAAATTGCATAGACCTAATGTCTATGCAATTTCACAAAAGTCTTCAAAAGAAAAACAGTTCATAATTTTTAAATTGCAAATTATGTATAAATCTTTAGGGAACTCTTGTAAGAGAGGAAATAATCACAGCAATCTAACCCATTTCTGATCTTCCCAAAGAAGTACCCCAAACCTGATTATCATGTCTTTTAAAAAAGAAAGGTTACTTTCAGATGCTCCCTCTTTACTTTAATGCTGAGGATTTTTAAAAAAGAAATCAGATTTATTTAGAACAGCTATTCTCTTGCTAACCTTGCAGGAGGAGAGGGTAGAGACAGCTGAACTACCTTGAATGTCTGGCATTGTCAGGTACTGAAATGCTGGAGGCTCAGCAGCCATTTTCTCATATATGACATACCTTTGAAGATAAGTATTATTATCTCTCTTTTACAAATGAGAAAATGGGAACTCAGAGAGGTGAAGTGAATCTGAAAGTTATTTTAAGAATTATTATGATCAATAGACACCTCATATCTGGAGTCTTGTACTGTTTGTCATCACATTCCATATTAGGTTTTATTATATTGTCCCAGGAGAGAATTTCATGTGGTTGTTCAACAACAATAAGAGAAGTGCCATAATCTTGGTGGTTAAGTATGCCATTATAACCCAATGTCGACTACCAGCTGACTGGGGAGAAACAGCCAGAAGGATGTGGATAACTATATCCATAGTCGCTGGGTCTGAGAGCTGGAGCTCTTGCCCATCTGTACTGCATGACCTCCTCCATCTGACCAGTCTGTGGGGCAGCTGCCACAGTTGATTTCCTCCATTTGTGACCTCTGGAACTTTGATAGTTGTGCCTGTGTCTTGGTATAGTTTAAGGCTCTGGAGCTGAGGGAGGACATTGTTCCTCCCATTAACACTAGTATGGACCTTCTCAAACCTCATACACTCCAGAGATCTTAGCCAAAGATCTAGGTTCTGGTGAATGGGTTTCCCCAGAGAGGTTCTCATGATTTTAGTGTTTTATAATGCTTTGATGAATCACAACTTTTCCTTTTAGCACTCTTTAAATTTTCACAGCCCCTCTATCTTGGAATCTGGCACACATTGCTCTGGAAGCTTGGTTACAAGACAGTAGAAAGCCACCATATAGTGTTGCAAGCAAACTGTCCTTTCATCCCTGACCACAACCATTATCCTTGGACCAAGCCTGGATTTTCTGATATTCTCCTACCTCCAACCATCCTCTCTGTTCCAAGGAATGGTTTCAATGGTCAAAATATAGACCTGTTCCTATTATTTGTTCTTCAAACTGCTTAGTTCAAGGATTGGGCATTAGCTCCAAATTATTTCATCCTTGACTCATCCCAAAAGCCCATAAAAACTCAGGCATATGTAACTCACTCAAATAACAGGAAATATGCAAATTAGCCTTCATTATATCATCCAAGGACTACATATCCCATGATGAATTCTAGTTAAAGAAATTGGAGAACCTTATCTTTCAACTATAAATTTCAAATTTCTTCCTTTCTTTGGCTCCTGCAATTGACTTATAAACTTCCCTGGAAACTCCTACCCAAGAAATTAGTTGTTTCATCCTCTATAGAACAGGAGAATTCTGCTTATATCTTTATCATCTATAGAAATTATTATTTTGTATTAAATACAAAAATTGGGTTCTGTCAAAAGCAGGACCTTGAGTAAAAGTGACAAGGAAATTGGATACAAGTAATGTATGTGGATGGTGTTCCAAGGAAGCCAGAGTGAGGAAGAAGGAAGAATGAAGTAAGTAAAGGAAAGCCAATAAAGGAGAAAGTATTAAGCAGTTCACAACTGTGGGTAATTGGGGCTCAAATCCCAGTGGAGATTCTCTGAGGAACCACGTAAAACATTCCTTATAATTGTCCTTTGACATGGCCAAAGGAATGTCATACCTCTTGACATATCTCTGTCCCCCTCTAGATTATATATTCCTGTGGGGCATACACCACACCTTGATCATTTTCACATCCTTGATGGTCAGAACATCTGACATAGGTGGAAGGTGAATGATTGCATGGATGGATGGACAAATGAATGGATTTACAGATGGAGGGATAGATGGATAGATGGATGGGGATAAAGCCAAAGAAATGTCTTTCACATCACATTTGCACTCACCTAATGGCTTTTCTAATCTCTTTTTGTTACTTGCTTTGTTAATAGTAGTTTTCACCATACATTCTGAATTTTTGCCATAAAATTCTATATTTTATTATAGTGCATAATAGCTGTAGTAAAGAGTTCTAAAATTCTTTTTAAATATTTTTTTTATTGATTTCAGAGAGTAAGGGAGGTGGGAAGCGAGATAGAAACATCAATGATGAGAGAGAATCATTGATCGGCTGCCTCCTGCATGCCCCTCACTGGGCATCAAGCCCCACAACCCAGGCATTTGCTCTGACTGGGAATTGAACCATGACCTCCTGGTTCATAGGTTGATGCTCAACCATTGAGCCATGCCAGCCAGGCCTAAAAAGATTTTTTAGAAACAATAAAATTTCTGTAAAACAAATAAAATTAAAAAAACATTTGCCTTCCCTTTGCCTGCCTTGTCACCCACTTTTCACCATAAAGGGCAAGGAAACATCAATGATCATAAAATAAGAACAGAAAACAGCTACTTTGTCAGGCAAAGTTCTGAAGAAATAAATCACATTTTCACAAGGGTATTAGACCAGTTTTCTGATTAAATTGTTGTCTGGTACACAAATGAATTTTTAAAAAATCAATGGAGATTTAGCAATGTGAGAATTTAAACATGTTAATACAAAAAAATCAAGTCTAATAATTTCTAAATCAATGGAATCAGGATTCCAGAGCATTAGCTCAAGTTAAGAAGTTGAGAACTCAGAGAGGTCTAACCATGTCAGGGTGGCCTGTAGACAGGCTTGCCAGAGAACAGCTTCAAGAGGACCAAGGAGCATCCTGGGAGGAGCAGTGGGAGATGCCGACAGCCAGCCTCTAAGCCTGGGGCCCTGAAGCCACTGGGGAACAGAAACTCTTTCTTTATCCTCTCATAGGCAATGTGGTTGGTGGGGAAAGAGTTCAGGGAAAGAGGAGGGAATAGGAGAGTCCAAGCTTATTCTGTGGACATCGGCTGAGGTCTGAGAGGGAGGACAATTCTGGATGCAGTGTGAGATGCATCCCTCGATTGCCTTCCGATCAAGCCCTCAGAAACTCATGCCAAATTTCTAGGGAGAAAAACGCTGTAACAGAAAGGAAGCTAAATAAAGAGCTATTATCACTAGAAGCACAGCAAGGAACTGACAACAGACAGTTTTGCCTTGCATGAGGAAAAAAAATACCTCACTTCAGAACCTAGAACCTTGCCAATATTGAGAGTGAATTGAGGGGTCAGGCTGTGCAACAGGGGGCAGTGTCATGCACTTCTAGGTGGAAGATGGAGGTCATGATAGAATGACCTGCAGAGAAAAGGGGACAGGGTGGAGGCATCCAGGACAACAGCTAGGAGACAGAGCTGAGATTAAAACCACACTGGGTGGCACAATTGTAAAGGGCATCCTCTAATCCTCTTCCCCAGGGATGCCCATTTCAAGCCAAACCACACAGAACAACATAAGTTTCACTGATATTTCCTAGCACTAATTTTTGTTCTTCCTCATATTCAACATTTCTGAAAACTCAATTAATTAAACATGCAAATGAGATATAGTATTAAATACGGCTTAGTATTTGCTAAGATAAAGAAAATTATAAATAAACTTATTTGACTTGATTATGAAATTTAACTCATGTAAATACATGTGTTTTTTTATTATATAAGCAATTGATATCCATTAGAGGAAAGATTCTGGATTATCCTATCAGCTTGCATAAATTTATAAAAAGGATTTTGGAATGATATTCTGGTATATTACTCCACCAAACAAAAAAACAAAAATACCACTTGAGAAAAATGTAGAAAACGAAAGTCAAATTGTTAAATTAACAATGTTATATCCATGCAAGGATTATTATATAACAATTAAAATGTTTTTTTTAAATGTGTAATAATTTGTAAGAACAAGTATAATAATAAATGGGAAAAGGTAAGTTATACAGAGTATGAAGAGGAAAGGTACAATTTCATTTTTAATATCTAAAATTAGAAAAGAAGCTAGATAAAATAATAGACTATTTGTTTTCTTTTTCTACTTTACTTTCAATTTCTTTAATGATCATCCATTACTGTAACAACCTACAAATAAGTTCAGGAGAAAGAATGTAGCTTAGTTTCTATTTTAATAACTAGAGGCCTGGTGCACAAAATTCGTGGATGGGGGGTGGTTCCCCTCAACCCAGCCTGCACTCTCTCCAATCCAGGACCTCTCGGGGGATGTCCTACTGCCGGATGTCCAGTAGTCGGACATCCCTCTCACAATCCTGGACTGCTGGCTCCTAATCGCTCACCTGCCTGCCTGCCTGGTCGCCCCTAACTGCCCCCACCAGCCTGATCACCCCTCATTGCCTCTGTGTGCCAGCCTGATCACCCCTAACTGCCCCCCGCTGCTGGCCAGTTCACCCCCAACTGTCCTCCCCCCTGCCGACCTGGTCACCCCTAACTGCCCCCCCTGCCGACCTGGTCACCCCTAACTGCACCCCCCCCCCCCGCCAGCCTGGTTGCCCCGAACTGCTCCCTCTGCAGGCCTGGTTGCCCCTCACAGCTTCCCCGCTAGCCTGGTTGCCCCATGCAGCCTGCTGTTCAGTCGTTTGTTCGTCCCTCACTAACCCCCCTGCTGGCTTGGTCGAAGGCAGCCACCTTGTGAGGGTGTGAGGGTTAATTTGCATATTACCTCTTTATTATATGGAATATGCGTAAAAAAGGCCAAATCTTCACAGGGCTTAGAATTGGGGGGAAAATTTTTTGACTTTACAGATCTAGAAAAAAACTGCTTTGAATCCAATAACCTGTGCCTTAGCATGTAAATCACCACATTTTTCTCACCATTTTTTCTCCCACATGATCTGGAGCAGATAAGTGAAAGAGTGGAGAACTGTGTGCCTAGTGGTTACCTTGCTGAAAAGAGGCCCTTGGTAAAAGTTTACTGATGGAACAACAAGGCCTTTACTGCTGGATCTTTCCCAAAATTTAATCAACCTACTCAATGCCCAAAAGCACAAAACAATGTTCAGAGGTTTAGATCCAACCTTCGCAAGGAGACTCCCTACATACCATCCTTTTGCTTATCAGTAACATTTGCCCATTAATGTCTTAGGACTAAACATTGATACTGGCATTAATTATATGTTAAATGTATAATTAATTTACTTTTTATCAACAGGTATAAAAATGCTTCTGGAAGGCAATTTATGTCATCATTAATAGAAGTGTCTTTGTTTAGGGTGCTAGCTGGCCTTACCAGAAAGAACAACCATGTGATTTAGGGTGGACACTTTGAGTCATGTGGTATCAGTTGACGTGGAGACTGAGTTCAATCATGTGGGTAATCAATTAATCCATTATTCCTGTGAAATGAAGCTCCAACAAAACTCTGACACCAATTCATGGATATTGTCAAATACTGATGCTGGGACGGTAATGGGTCATTACTCCATGGGAGAGGACAATGGAAGCTTTGCCTTAGGAACGCTCCCAAGCTGTGTCTAATGTTTCTCTTCCTTTGGCTGATTTTAATGTGTATCATTTCCCTGTCATAAATCATAATTGTAAGTATAATAACTTTCAGTTAGTTCTATGAACCCTTCTAGTGAACTACTAAATTTGGGTGGTTTTTGGAATCTTCCAAACTTCCTGGTAGTGTCAGAGTGATAGCAGTCTTGGAGAGTGTGCCCTCAAACTTTGCAGTTGGACCAACTCCAGTCATGTAGATAATATGGGTGTGATAATTTGGTCCTCACGCCATGTTTTGCCAACCCCTGTTCTAGCTCATTAAAATATCTGTACAGTGTTTTTGTTGTGATAATGTAAAATTCACAATTGTGTCCAAACAAGCTGTAATATCTTACCAATCAAAATAGACTCTTTAGTTGTCAAAATTTGCAGAAATTTTATATTTACACAGAATAACTGCAACATATTTGTGACAAAATTGATGCTGAAAATAAAAAGGTACTTATTTTTTATGTGCACTTTCCTCTTAGCTGCCCATATTAAATTACATTTTTAAAAATGTTTTGCCTTGCCTTACCCGGTTTGGCTCAGTGGATAGAGGGTTGGCCTGTGGATTATAGGGTCCTGGGCTCAATTCTAGTCAAGGGCACATACCTTGGCTGCAGGCTCCTCCCCAGCCAGGGCCCTCGTGGTGGTGGGGAGAGCATACAATAGGCAACTAATATGTGTCTCTCTCACATCAATGTTTCTCTGTGTGTGTGTGTCTCTCCCCTTCCCACTCTCTCTAAAAAGCAATGGCAAAATATCTTTGGGTGAGAATTGAAAATAATAATAAAAAATAAATAAACAAATAAATGTTTGTGCCTTTGAAGAACTACAGTACTTTGCAAATCATCCTAAGTTTCCCACCATGCTATAGGAGAAAGCAAATGATCCCTTCAGCATGTGTTTAAGACTCCTATGCAGCATTATAGGAATTATGACATGACAGCAACAAAAACCACAGAATTTTCCCAAGAAACAGGAGAAATTTGTACCTTTGGCCCATAAACAAAGTGATGCCAAACAACACCTGTTTTAACATGTAAACATTTGTTTCCATGTCTTGATGGTCAACTTGTCCCTTCAATCTTTTCAAAGAGATTTTAGAGAGAAACTCATATGGGAAGCAGGCTGCATTCGTTTTAAATCTGGTTTTCATTTGGTATAAACTCAATTTTCTATGTTTATCATATTCTGCTCAATATTAGGCATTTTGGAGATGGTAATAATCTCACTATTTTATAATTAACTATTAACCATGGGTAATTTATTTCTTCAATTGCATTTTCCATAGTAGTTATAAAGTACCACAAGCTGTTACAATTTAATTGCCAAGTTAGCCTAGCGGGCATGAATGACTCTTTCTATGTGACTGACATCTACAACTAAAATATCTACTGACTAGATAGTCCCATCTATATAATATCAAAATATGGCCTATCCCCTAATCAATTTCCTCCCTTTGGAGGTGGGGAAGCTGTTTCACATTGGCAATAGTGTCCACTTGCACTCAGCTTATTGCCTTGCATGTGACTCTCTACTCAGCCAGAATGTCAATTTAATTTTCTGATAACTACCACCAAGCTGACTTCAGGGAAGAGTACAGAAGGAGGCAAAATTCACATTCCTAAACTACTGTTTCAGCTGTAAACACAGCCCCATTCCTAATTCCCCACATGAAGAACATTGGACTGTAGCACTTAAAAATTTACTGAAGGCTTAAAAATATAAAAAGAGAATTAGAACATACAAAAGAAAAAAAACATAAAATGGAAATTTAAGTATTGGTTCTAGAGTCAGTCAGCCATTGCCTGCAGCCATTTCCCTCTTTAGTCCTCAGTATGTCACAAGTAGCCAATGTCATCTTGTCGTCTACTGTTATGTGTCTCGATCATGTCCTTCTTAACCAGAGTCTGGTCCTATTGCCACCAACCAAGAGAGAAGATGAAGCCCTTTCTTCCTCTAACCTAAGGCCACCTTTATTTTTTTTAATCATTTTAAATATTTAATTACAAAAGTGAGCACTGACTTTTTTTTTTTTTCTTTCCTGTTTTAGACACACACACAGGTCTAATGGCCAAAATGTGCAGAAGTGAGCTCTGCTCTGCCCTCCATAGCACCCATCCTGTGGTTAACACTGCTGCTGGCCCTCCCTCTTTTCCAACCTACATAAAAATTCACAGTGGCTGCTTTTACACCACAGCTGTAATGCATTTTGCATTTCTATATAGTGTGCACGACAAAACAGAACCGTCGTTAACGGTCAGGGGTACATCCTTCCCACTGGCATCAGTTCCTACTCCACAAGCAGACACTGAGGAGACCTTCTGGTTAGGAGTAACTTAGCGAGAGGCGGGATGGCCGGAGTTGGAGTGACCATCTGCGTGGATGCACTGGTGTCAGAGTGAGGAGAGAAGTCAGTCAGGAAAGCTTGCAGGGCACAGTTGCAAGTTGGGAGTCTCTCCATGAGACAATGAAGGGGAAATTTTCCCAACCAGGTTTTTTTTGGTGCTGAAAAGAAAAACAAGAAAAAGAAAAAAACAGTTCCAACAGTATTGAATTTTCAAACTTCTCCTGCCAAGACAGGTCAAGTAGAGCAGTAACAATCTAGATCTTTCCAGGAAATGAAGGTAGAGCCCCTGGCATTCCTCCTGACAGCCCTGTGTTAGGCCCTAGGAGTATCTGCCGCTGCTGCAGTGGCTGCTGTTGCTCCATTTGCAGCTTCTCAGTCTCAAAGACAACAGGAAGAATCAGGAGCATGAAGGAAGCTGTCCCAATCCACCAGGCTGCCCCGGAAAACCTGTACATTTTTTGAGCCACAAAGAGGGAGAGATCAAAAGTGGCTCCGGCTGCGGACTGGATCCTCTCCGGAAGCTTCTCCGACAGACCCCAGAGTCTCCCCTAGAGGGTCTCATCTGGCTCGTCGTCATCATCCTCTCCCAGCTCCTCCTCAGTCTTCTCCTCATCACCTTTCGGAAGCAATTCATCTGGGGGCAGGGGAGCCCCTGGACCAGGGGCAGCGACGATGGTGGCCATGGCTGTGGGTGGGGACCACCTTTATTCTTTCTCCAGAAAATTGACAGTGTGGCTACCATCTTCTTCAGAAGAGATTTCCCAATCCACACCCTCAGGGATCCTTTGGTCCCCCTAACCTATGAAAAGTGACAAGTACTGTAGCTGACAGTACGGTTCCCAACATCTGGCTTATCCATTTATAAGTGGCATCACATGTGAGGCATTAATGATCCACCACGTGGTGGGCTGTAACAATCCAGTGCAGTTTCGTTTCACCGTCTTTCTTTCATGCAGTAAGGAAGAAATTAGACCTGTGTGTCCCCTTGGGCATGGTCATAGTCTCATGATTTCCTGTGAGGCAATCCTATCTAATAAAGAGGGAATATGCTAATTGACCATCACACCCTCACAAAGATGGAGGCACCCGCAGCCAATAAGGAGGGAATATGCTAAATGACTGCCACACCCTCAAAGATGGCGGTGCTCACAGCCACAAGATGGTGGCACCCAGTCCCCTCAGCCCCACCTGGGCGGCAGGTGTGCAGCACGGCTGGGCCCACCCCCAGGCGGGTCCGGCTGCTCCACACACCTGCCTCTGGAGTCCCCCAGTCCCCTCAGCCCTCCAGCCACACAGGGCTGGCCCAAGGCTCAGGCAAGCCTTGGATGGCAGTTGCCCAGCTGCCCCGGGCCGGCCCGAGGCTCAGGTATCCAGGGCTGGCAAGGCTTGTGCTGCTGGCAGTGACAGCAGCAGAGGTGTGATGGGGACGTCACCTTCCCCTGATCACCGGGTTGCCTCCCACCCCTGAAGGCTCCCAGACTGTGAGAGGGGGCAGGCTGGGCTGAGGGACTCCTCCTCCAGTGCATGAATTTTCATGCACCAGGCCTCTAGTAACTGAATAAAAAGGCACTCTCATCTCTCAAGAACAATTCTTTTCGAATTAGTACAAAGATTTTTCCTCCTAACTCTGTAGTAGCCTCATTCTAGAGAGACATAGAATTTAGATTTCTAAACAAAGTTTAATATCTCAATTAGATACATCTGCATTTTGTTTGGTGTGTCCATAAGAACAATGGCCAGGTACTTGTTTGTAACAAAATGATTTTAGAAATTTATCAAAAGAGCCACACCCAGAACAAAGAGAAGGGAGGACCCAGGCTTAAGGACAAATTCCAGGATCCAAGAAACAGCTCACCACTGTCCTAACTGGTTTTCCAGTTTCACCGATTTCCCTGAGGCACCAATTACACTGGTGTGTGATTATAGTCCAGCTGGTTGAAATCTCTGTTGATTTAGTTATCCAAAAGGTCAGTTAGTTCTTACAGAGTCCAAAGTCCAGTGAGAAACATGTTTATGTTTTTCTATTTCAAACATCACTTCTTTCCTGACAATATTTACTTTATTCTGCTGCAGAAATGTTTATAAATATACCTCCACCTAGAGATATAGGTGAAAATGCAGGCACATTGATATTGTGTGGATATTCAACATATGTGTGAATAAAATAAGAAATATTACCAAGTAGAAACTATTGAATATTAAGAGAGAAATTATAGTAGTATGTAGCCTATGTAAGGCCCTAGATGTGGCCTAGTTTGTCTATGAATGACCTTCGTTGACCAAAATATGTCTATTTCATAATCTTCATAAAAAAAAAATCTTAGCCCAGCCGGCATGGCTCAGTGGTTGAGCATCGACTTATGAACTAGGAGGTCTATGGTTCGATTCCTGGTTGGGGCACATACCCAGGTTGCGGGCTTGATTCCCAATGTGGGGCGTGCAGGAGGCAGCAGATCAATAATTGTCTCTCATCATTGATGTTTCTCTCTCTCTCCCTTTCCCTTATTCTCTGAAATCAATACAAATATCTATCTACCTATCTATAACCATCTTAAAGACCAAAAACATAAAATATAACTTTAAAAAAACTGTATTTTGGGATTTATACATTGTTTTTCTTTTTCTAATTCACTAATGTGTCCAATTTTTATGAATTATATTTCTTTAAGTTTATTTTGCAATTATGCTCCAGATTTTTTAGGTAAATGCTTAGTTATTAACTTAAAATTTTTGGCAATGATAAAATTATTTACATCTATGAATTGTCCTCTAAACATAAGAACCACTCCCATGTATTTTAAGTGTGGTATTATCATTATTATTAATGTCCAAATTATCGGTTATTTCCATTTTAATTTTATTTTTTGGGCCCAATAGTTATTTAGGAGGGTGTTTTTAAGTTTCAAAGTGGTTAGTTTTTTTACTGCATTTTGTGATCTGAGTATGCAGCCAATCCAAATTATACCCTTTGCACTATTTCCTTTTCAGCCTAAAATATGACCAATTTTTTGTAAATATTTCATGGTAATATAAAAAAAGTAAGTGCTTATATGGTACATGTATATTAATGTTTTTAATAAAATAAAATTTATTAATCATGCAAAAGGGGTTCAATAGAAGATTGAGCTGGCAGAAGAACGAATCAGTGAGTTAAGAAAAATGAATCAGTCAATTGTGATCTTCCAGTCTGAGGAGCAGTTTACACCCAGATTCTTTTTCTGTGTTTTCCAAGTTCTGAAATTCTTGCTACTCTACCCTATACTTACCAAATCCCATCTATTCTGTCCTTGTAACATAAGACCTTCACATTTTCAATGTTTAGCCAGTTTAGGGTCTTTACCATGGCCAAGTATCATAGGAAGAGAAAATCAGGGCATGCAGCATGTTCTGCAATCTCTTCCTCAGCTTGTTTCTTTTTAGACCCCCAGGCTACCGTCTCACCCTAGGACCTAAGTCATCTGCACTCTCTCAATTGCTCTTCGCAGATACAGGCAACAACAACTACAAAAAATTTTTTTATTAATTTCTTTCTTCTACTGATAGTTTTGCAAGTAAATTATAGTTTGACCCTTGGCTCAAGACCTTGCAAATATTTTAAGATCATACAAATAGCTGCTCCAAACAGGTTTTCTGTGCCTTTTAGTAAACAACTAAGTTTGTAACCTGGACGA
This sequence comes from Eptesicus fuscus, assembly GCF_027574615.1. Lineage (NCBI taxonomy): Eukaryota > Metazoa > Chordata > Mammalia > Chiroptera > Vespertilionidae > Eptesicus > Eptesicus fuscus. The sequence continues at coordinate 71,117,281 of NC_072476.1, forward strand.
AGCAGATTAAACAAGTGTGTGTGTTTTCTATGAAATAGGGTTAGAAAATGCATGTAGTCATTGATTTGACATGTGACCAAGTAGAAACTATTGAATATTAAGAGAGAAATTATAGTAGTATGTAGCCTATGTAAGGCCCTAGATGTGGCCTAGTTTGTCTATGAATGACCTGCTTTGACCAAAATATGTCTATTTCATAATCTTCATAAAAAAAAATCTTAGCCCAGCCGGCATGGCTCAGTGGTTGAGCATCGACTTATGAACTTGTCACATGTCACATTTCTCTGGTATTGTTCCCTTTTGCACTTTAGGAAAGTGCTTATCCACTATTTATAATGATCTTGCTTTATAATGTTATACCTTCCTTTCCCAAAACCTATTTATATACCGCTAAGTAAAGCTGTGGTAAGACACCACTTTTTCATTTGACTCTGATTCTACATAATAATTTCCCATTTGAAACAACAATTATTTTATCAAGAAGAAACAGCTGCAAACACAGCAATTCCTCTGAACTACCATTAACACATGTTCCCTGCTGTCAAGCCAGATGTTTAGATCTAAATACTGAGCTTTCTGTTTAAATGAGTAGGAAGCCTGGAGATGAGTAGAGACTGGCTGCACTCCCCTGAGTTGGGGGTGCAGCCCCTATGCCAGGCTCTCTGATACTGGAAACACTGGAAATACCCTTCCCATCATTCTTTGCCTTTTGACCCTATTCTCCCTGGACTTCCTGTCACCACTTCCTTGTTAAGTTCTCGGGAGCCAGTTGTATCACCTGAGTTCTACTGTTTACATTCCTCATTCTAGATAAGTGCAGTGTTACAAAAAGTCGTAGAGAGTCAAAATTATTAATGCATGAGTGTTCGTAGCTTCTTTCCCTCTCCCACAAGCAAAGTAAAACTCTGTAGTTATTAATCTCTAGGCATTTCCCCACTTACCTTTCTCTTGGACCTTATTAGAGAGGTGGGGGCAGGAGGAAGTCAGACTTGTCGATTGTGCTGAAAAGCCTTGGTTGGGAGTTGACAGTTGGGGAGAGAGTTTTCAGGAGCAGCTGCTTCCATTAAAAATATTGAGAATGGCAGAGGTGTAGACAGAGGGTTTTTCAGTGCATTAGCCATGCCTGCTAAAATTTATTTGAGAATTATGATTATAAAATAGAAGATAATGTTTTGAACTGGGGGAGGATAAAGATATGGGAAGGAGCCCTAACCGGTTTGGCTCAGTGGATGGAGCGTTGGCCTGCAGACTGAAGGGTCCCAGGTTCGATTCCGGTCAAGGGCATGTACCTTGGTTTCGGGCACATCCCCAGTAGGGGGTGTGCAGGAGGCAGTTGATTGGTGTTTCTCTCTCGTCGATGTTTCTACTTCTCTATCCCTCTCCCTTCCTCTCCGTAAAAAAAAAAGAGAGAGAGATGGGAAGGAGTGTAAAGATGCTACTGTTCTCATTTTTTAGCAGAAAGTCATTAGTCATTGATGATATATCCAATTAAAATGTGTGTGTGTGTGTGTGTGTGTGTGTTTTAAAAAGGACAGTGAATACAGCCTTTTAACATGTTAGAGTATTTAGAGTCCTGCAGGAAATAATATATTTTATGGCAAAGAAATATTTATTTCCAGCCCTAGCTGGTTTTGATCAGTGGTTAAAGCATCGGCCCACAGACTAAAGGTTCTTGGGTTCAATAACAGTCAAGGGCATGTACCTGGGTTGCAGGCTCGATCCCCACCCCAGTTGAGACCTGGGGTGTGTGAGGGAGGCAACCAATTGATGTGTCTCTCTCACACTGATGTATTTTTTCTCTCTCTTTCTCCTTCCTTCCACTCTAAAAATCAATGGAAAAAATATCCTAGAGTGAGGATTAACAATAACAACAACAAAATTATTTCCAGTTCAACAGTTTCTTTTAATTTTTCTTTCTTTTATTAAATTTAAGTAAGATTAAGTTTGTGCCCTAGCCCGTTTGGTTCAGTGGATAGAGTGTCAGCCTGTGGACTGAAGGGTCCCAGGTTCAATTCCCATCAAGGGTACATGCCTGGGTTGTGGGCTTAACCCCCCAGTAGGGCGTGTGCAGAAGGCAGCTGATCAATGATTCTCTCTCATCATTGATGTTTCTCTCCCTCTCCCTTCCTCTCTGAAACCAACAAAAATATATTTTTTAAAAGATTAAGTTTGTAATATGTTTGATACAAGTAATGTGATCCCATGTTTAGAAAAGTATTCCTTCTATTTATGTATATGCTTAGAAGGATGTGTATAATAATATTCTAACACTAATAATGGTTATTTCTGGGTGGTAGACTTGAAGTGATACTTGAACTTTTATCTTTGTGAAATTGTATTATTTGAATTCCATGAAACAAGTATGAGACTAGACTAACTTTTCTTTTTAAAATGTGTGTGTGGGGGGGGGATGACAATATGATAATAGTGATTAGTTAAGGATGGTAGGAATATGGATAATTATTATTTTTTCTTTGTGCTTGTCTTAGTCCATTTGGGCTGCTACTACAAAATACCACAGACTGGGTAGCTTATACACAACAAAAACTTATTTCTCACCGTCTGAGAGCTGGAAGTCCAAGATCAAGGCACCTGCACTTCTGGTGAGGACCTCTTCCTGGTTCACAGCTGGCGCCTTCTGGCTGTGTCCTCACCTGGTGGGAGAAGCGGGGTGTCTCTCCTATAAGAACACTAATCCTTCAGGAGGGCTCCAGCATCACGATGCAATCATCTCCTAGAGGCCACCTCCTACCATTACATTGTGGGTTAGGTGGGGGCGGGGGGGGGCACAAACATTCACAGCATAGCTTCTCTATATTTGCTAACTATCCAAAAATTAAATTATAAAATTAAAATGATGGAAATACCCAATGTTGCTATTATACATTCCTTCTAAGTTAGTATGTTTTATTTCAATGGAAGTTTTAGGAAGATGATAATACAAAGCATTGTTTTCCACAGTACCCTTCAACCAAAGATGATTTTTACAGACCTGCATTAAAAAAGTATCACCGATTCCAAGATAAATCAGTATTTATCTAAAGGTTGGCATATACAGAGTTAAAGAAATAGCATCAGTAATTGCTGTGCCTAAGACACTCTGAGGAATGGAAGCAGTCCAGGAATGTTAGGGGATTTCAGAACTCAGATGAAAATTACCTCAGCAATGAAATAAGTGCCTAATAATAAATAACTAACAGATAACTTATTTCATACCTCAGGACTCCAGTCTGTAAAACAAGGGTAATAATTTCTCTTATATTAAACAGCATTAGGAGGTTAAGGGAGTGCTGCATGGTGATGCTCAGGTTCTTAAGAGAACTCAACAACGGTGGTTTGGAGTAAGTGGTCACTTTGAGATTTTCATCAGATTTATGTTTCAGAATCTATTGTCGTCCATAAATTAATATTCTATATTTTCAGAGCATATCCTGCTGTATATAAAAGGAAATGTAAACAAACAAATATTAAAACCTCTCTGGTTTTCTTTCATATCCTCATTCACCTGTATTTTACATTTTTTCCCCTTCATCCATTTTTAAAAATATTTTTCTATTAGTTTTCCCTTGCACTTCATTTATTACTGGCTCTTGTCAGCCAATATTGTCTGTCTCTTAAGTAAATGTGCACTTTTTTCTAATTTAAAAAAATTATCTCTGTAGAAACCTTACTGAAACTTAAATGGAACCACTCTGTAACTGTCTTTTTTTATATAAAGCCATTCACAGCAACACTCAGATGGAAAACTGACTCTCTAACTGGCTTCCCACTTTCCCACCCTCACAGACAATTGGCAGGTGGTGCCATGCTCTGTCTTCCTAACCCCTCTCCCAGCTGCCCCTCTACTCCCCCACCTCTAGGCCCTCTACCCCTGCCCTCCCACTGCAGTTCCCTCAAATTTGATCTCTTTTCAGTCTCTGTGCTTTCATCCCATTTCACTCTGCTTACAGCTGAGAGATTACTTCCCCCCCCCCAAAAAAAAAAAAAAAAAAACAATTCTGACCTTTTGCAGCCCTGTTTAAAACCCTTCAATAGCTCTGCACTATGGGGCAGGATTAAGTCCAAACAACTGCACTGTGGGCCCTCTCTACTCTAAGCCTCATTTTTCTTGAAGTCACTCTCTCATCCTCTATACTAAGCAATTTCAGTGCCCATCAAACATCCTGGGAACTGTGGGCAATTCATACATCTATGCTTTTGCTCATGTTTTTCTCTCTGCTGAACACTGATTCATCTTTTAAGATTAGATTCAAAGGAATACATGAAAGATGCTAATGTCACCAGAAGTCAGGGAAGTGGAAATTAAAATGTTTTAGCCTTATCTGACAATACAAATACTAAAATATTCTACTTCTGGTTTCTGGTTTTGTACCTAAGGGGCTTGGAAGTCACCACTCCATCCTAACAACAAGTAAAAAGACTGAAAAATCAACTATTCTTCTTGGATCCATGAGAGAAGAGGACACAAAGAAAACCACTGCCCCCAAGATTAGAGAGACAAACTGGAGAATACAAGGAGTCATGGCTCACCGGAGCAAAGACTCACAAGCAGAAACCACCAGGGGAAACAGTGCCAAGGTAGGAAAACCTGGATTGTAATTGACAAATTGCTGGGGATTCAATGTACACAAGTCTGAGAGTTCAAAACTCCAGAGGGACCCACTCTTAGGGGAGCCCCACACTTTTGTGGCTTTTACCTCCAAAAGCTTGATCAGATTCTCATGGTGAATACTGGAGAGAAATCCCCTCATGCTTTGGGCAGGAGGGGAAAAGGAACAAGGTTGAAATGCCAGAGCACTCTTCTTCACAAGGCCTGCCCTCAGGAGAAACTAGTTAACCAGAGCCTAACCTGCTGGGATATATATTACCAGAGCCTAACTAATCTGGGAGATGGGAAATAGCCAATTCCAGCCCACTCTAGCCATCCTGTCCCACCTAAAAGGGGCGGGGGGGGGGCGGGGGGGGACTGAGAAATACTTGTGTAGTTCACAGGCCAGAGGCATATTTTCAGTAAAAAACTGAGACCTAATCCTAGGACTACAGAATGCTTCCCTCCCCGGAAACTTCACCACCACATTACTGAATACCTGTATGCAGCAGATCCTTTTACCCAGTCCGTCATGTCCATCTATCAAGAAAAAAATTTCAGGGCAATCCAAAAGGACAAAACACAATTTGAAGAGATAGAGCAAGCATCAGAACTAGACATGGAAGAGATTATCAGATCAGGGATTTAGAACAAATTTGATTAACATTCTAAGGGTTCTAATGGATAAAGTAGATAGCATGCAAGAGCAGATGGACAATGAAAGCAGAGATATGAAAATCCTGAGAAAGAAATGAACAGAAATGCTGGAGGTCAAAAGCACTGTAACAGAAATGAAAACTGCCTTTGATGAGTTTATTAGTAGATTGGATAGGGCTTAGGAAAGAATCTCTGAGCTTGAAGATATATCAATAGAAACCTCCCAAAATGAAAGACAAACAGAAAAAGGATTGAAAAAATAGAACAGAATATCCAAGGACTGTAGGACAGTACAAAAGATGTACCATGTGCATAATGGGAATACTAGAAAGAGAACAGAGAAAGGAACAGAAGACATATCAGAAACAATAATGACTAAGAATTTCTCCAAATTAATGTCAGACACCAAACAAATATTTCTACTCCAACCAGACTGCAAGCTACTTGAAGACAGTAGCCTTACCCCACTTGCTTTTGTGATCCTATGTCCTGGATCAGCACCTGGCAAAGAATAATGGGGGAATCTTGGTGTTTGATGAATGGCAAATGAATGAATGGGTAGATGGATGGGTAAAGGGTCTTCATTCAGGTAACTTTGGTTGTGAAAGTACAAAATAATTCTAATATAAGACATTTCTTTTTTTCTTTGTGTTGTGTAATGATAAAGGCACAGATTTCAACAATTTGGGTGGGGAAAATATTATGGCTAACTCTATAATATTCAGCTGCAGAAACTCAAAAGGCGCAACAATCTAATGAAGGCTCAAATATGACATTAAACACAAGCACTCTCTGGCATGCTTAATCTAAAGTATGGACTTGTGAATTACATACAGCTTTTAATGTGCTTTTAACACCATTTATTGCCACTTCTACCACTCCATTATATAGAGAACTATCTTCTAAATTGCACTTACATGTTCTCAAAGCTATTCTGAAGTTGTAGTAAAAATGCTATAATATTAAACATCTGAAATTTTATTTTCTCAAAGTATTTTTTTGCTCACTTAATTAGCTTAACCAATAGAGCTAATTACCACTTGGTTTTCATTATAATCTTGGTAATTATTGTCCTGAAGTTTTCCTCCCAGGCACATAGCTTGTGCTCATTCCATTATTCATTTCCCAACATCCCTTGAGATAAATCCACCAATGCTATACATCTGGAAATCCCTATGTTCTCTTTGACAAATGATAGCTCCCTAACTCCTAAACTTCAAGGAAAACACCTCAGAAAGATCTTTACTGGCTGCTACGCTCTCTCTGTTACTCCATGCTTTTCTAAAAGCTATTATCACCAAAATGGGGTAAGTTTATGTAGTATTCTATTAAGTGAAAAAACAGGCATAGGATTTGCATGGGAACATACAGAACATTCCTACCTATCATAATTGTGAAAACTTTGAGGCATGGGAAGATGACAATGTAAGGTTTGGTATTGCAGTTCAGATAAGTCAGCATGTTTTGGTTGTTGCAGTTTATGGGGCAGCTATGAATCTAGATAGGGACTTGCCTCTCACCTTGGCACTTTATCTGGAAGTATTCAGGCAATGGGAAGACTGGATTCAAATGACATTTGTGCCCATGTGAGAATTATTCCTACATGAGAACTTGTTCACTGATTTTGAATTCAGAGTTCTGTTTGTTTGTTTGGAGTGAGCTTTGGGAAATTTTTCTTTATGGTTAGTTCCAGGATAGACCTGGGGTAGGAGCAGCTGGTCAGTGCAAGAGGCAGTCCCAAGGGGGCAGGACCCAGCTATACTGCACACAGGTATAAATCTCATGTGAAGATTTTTATCTGGTTGGCCCTTTTTCCACAGGGGAGGCTGGAAAAGTGTTTTTATTCCAGGCTGGAGAAACAAGCTCACGGCAACATTGAGCAGTTCAAATCTCCCTTCTCCAATAAGGTCTATTCCAATGATAACCTGTCTTCTTTACTAGTTTGATGCATAACAGTGCACTCCAATACAACTTCCTTCCATCAGGATCCACACATAATTTGCCAGTCCCAATGCAAAATAAACGTGTGAGGCCCCTTGTCTAAAAATTATAAAGAATTTCAAGACAGCAACAGCAAAGCATTAAACCAAACACAGATCCCTCTAGGCTTGGGGCCTTGTGTAGCTGCATGGGTTGCCCACCAATGAAGCTGGTACTATCTATAATGATGGAATTATTTTAAATGCACTGTCAAATATGGCAGCCACAAGCCATGCGGCTTTTGTACCCTAATGTAATATAACTAATACAATTGTGACTTTTGTTTCTACAATCTTGAACAACTTTTCTAAGACTCAGAGATGTTAAGCCTTCAGATCTAGGTAGGGAAAATGCTGCTAAGAGAAAATTGATGTAAAGTACTACTAAAGTCTTAAATTACGCATCTGCTTAGAAATGAATTTAATTGAGAGCATTTTAGAAATTACAGTAAAAACATTTGCTTTGAAATTGTAGAGTCCAAAATATTACCACTGAAAATTGAAATACCTGTACATTATTGGCAGACAGACTTGCCATTGATCTCAACATGGGAATACTCATCAGAACCTGTTTTTCCACCCAGAAAATGGGCACATTTTGTGATCCAAGTTATTACACATTAATCATCAGTGATGAAGGGAACTATACAAATAAATGTGTTTTAAGTAATGTACAGTGTTTATATGGTCTATGTTTCTAGCTAGAAGAAAAGAGCTACAAATCATAGATTTAACCCTGGGGGCGGGGGGGAACTCAGAAGTCAGGATTGAGAGATCTTACCTAATAATAGAGAAACATGTAAATTGACCATACCTCTGCTATACCCACAGCCAATCAAAGTGAGTATGCAAATTAACCCAACAAAGATGGAGGTTAATTTGCATACATACCTGGGTCCCAGGAACCTCCTTGGCACCTAGGTCACTCCCAGCCAGCCTGGGGCAGAGGCTTTAGGCTTGGGAAGGGGCCGAGCCTGGGATCAGAGGGAAGGGGAAAAAAATCAATGGAAACATATCCTCAGGTGAGGATAAAAAGAAAAATAAAGAAAGAAATGTCATATCCTATGAAAGACACATCTTGAAAATGCTTAAAGAAAGTTGTCATTTTTTCATGGTAAAGGGACTGGAGTCCGTGTTGATGAAAATACCTTGGCAGCTGCGGTGACTGGCAGTGGCTGCAGCAGCGGGGTGATGGGGCTGGCGCCTTCCCCTGATCAGCCAGGTTGCCTCCCACAAAGGGAGGCCAGACTGGGGCTTAGGTCTGCTCCCAACGGGGAGCAGGCCTAAGCCATCAGTAGGACATCCTCTGAGGGCTCCCAATATGTGAGAGGGGTCAGGCTGGGCTGAGGGACCCCTCCCCAGTGCACGAATTTTGTGCACTGGGCCCCTAGTTATTTTATAATCAGTAGTTTGGAGAGGTTGCAGCCTTTTGTTTGGTTTTCAAAGCTCAGATCCAAAGGCTAAAAATTCAGCAATTATTTTCTCTTTATGTCAGTTGGTTCATTTTCTGTAAAGGTTCAATTTCTAGCTAGAGAGAATCATTGCAATTTGAGTAATTATATACTGAGCTGTAGGGTAAAACTAAAATTGGGGTTGATTGAGAGGGTTGGAAACAGAGCAAGCTCCTTCTTGCCATAAGAATTACAGATTCTTATGTAACAAAACATGGCAGTACAAGCAAACATTTCCGATGAATTAAAGTTATTTGATAGGAAATAGGCAAAAATACACACACACACACACACACACACACCAAAACCAACAACAACTCCACTTTATTCATAATAGGAAAGCAGCAAATTAAAACTATACCAAGATATCACTTAAAAAATCTATCAGATTGATAAAACTCTAAAAGTTTGACTACAACTGTGTTGGCAAGGTTATGATGAAACAAACCCCCTCATACATGTTGATGAGAGTATAAACTGGCACACAAACCTAGAGAAAAATTCAGCAAAATCTATGAAAATTGCAAAGTAAAAGTGTGCATGACTTCTGACACACCAATTCCACTTCTGGGATTTTATTCTATAAGAATACCTATACTCATATGAAATGATATGTACAAAGTTATTTTTAAATTGAAATACAATTCACATGCTGTAAAAGTCACCATTTTAAAGTATACAATTTATTGATTTCTAGTATATTCATAAGTTATGCAACTATCAAGCACTATCTAGTTCCAGAACATCCTTATTACCCCTAAAATAACCCTGTACTCATTAGCAGCCACTTCTCACTCCTTCCACCTCCAGCCAATGAAGTACCCTGGCCAGGAATGAAACCCACCATCTTTTGCTGTACAGGACAATTGGATTTTTTAACCCAGGTAAATGGAATATCTATTCAATAATTTAAAAAATTTTGTAGAACATGCGGTAATGAGAGTTACCATTTATTTGGGTGGCTCCAAGCCATGGCTGATCTGGGAGTATCCCACAGTGTCCCACATTAAGAGGGTATATTTTAAGGAAGCAATTAAATAATGTTTTATTTTTAAGAGCCTAGTTTATACATAATCAAATTCAAATTTATTTAACAATAGCTAAATTGATAACAAAAATATGTGGCACAAAAGAGTTAATGGCAGTTTCTAACCAAGTTTTAGGATACAGAGCATCATTAGAATGTCTGGTAGTGCTAGTTAAAAACAAAGATCCCCTCAGACCAACTTAGTCAGACTCTCTAGAGCTTGAGCCCAGGATTCTGCATTTTAGAGACATCTTTATGTTATTCTTTCACATGTAAAACTCTAAACACTTTTGGCCTAATACAGTACACAGAAAGATTTTTTAAAACCAATAGTTAATTCCTACCATACTTCATATTAGTTACATTATCTTCTAAGTTTTATCTATGAAGGAATTATCCTTCACAAGTTTATCCTTTTCAAAACATCTGAGTTTAGCCTGACATTGAGGGGAACAACTTCAGTCCTCTGATGGGTCAAAATAGTTGCTAAAGCGCTAGGCATCACATGGACATCTCACAAAGCAAGGGTCGGGTAGGGAGGGAGAAAGAAGTTCCAGAAAACATTCTGTTTACAGATTACATATTCCATATATTTTATAGTCACCTGTTCATTCTTAGCTGCAGGGGAGGCTGAGCAATGTGCTCAGTTAAAATTCAGTGTTCTGCTACAATAAGAAAGAGGGAGAGAATGGATATTTGGTAGGCAAAAACAGCCCCTGCCACATCACGCTTTATAGGGAATGTAACATAGCAGATAAGACTGTTGGATGGGGTAATAGAAGCAAGACTTTGAATCTAGACCCTGCAAATTATTAGTTATGTGACCTTGGAAAAGCAGTAACTAAAACTCTTAAAGTATCAGATTTCTCATCTGTAAATACAAAGCAGTTTGCTAATGACAGAAAATAATATATGTAAAGCACCAGGCACACAAAAGGTGTTCAATGAATCACTGTTATTTTATCTGTGATTTATTTGAGACTTGATGACTTTAAAAAAGATTTTTTTCTGCCTTTAATGAGTTAATAAGACTGTTGAATTGAAAAAAGAAACATATACATGGATAAAGCTGATGAGATTATAAATTTATTCTTTTCCAATTTCACTAATATACAAGTAATACAATGGTCAGCAAGATTATCTTGAAATATAAAATAAAATAGAACTTGATTGTTGTATTTACTTTTTCTTTGATATATAGAATTTAACAGGTGTTAAATCAAACCCTATTTCCTCTCAATTTACCTGCTCTAATAATGTAGAAATAGACATATTCCCTATGGGTTTAAAAGTGAGATTTTCAAGATTTTGTCTTTTGAGAAACCAGAAAATAAATCCTGAGAGATCATAACACTCGAGATTAAAATAAATGTGGAAAGGGAGGTATTTCTAATTTATTTATTTATTTTTATTGAAGTGAGCAATAATGGAGTTGGTAATAATGTGAATTCAACTTTTTCTATTAGGAAGTTTAAAGAGGAGGAGAAACTGGGATGTGTGAGAAATTCTAGTTGTAATGAGTTTTCATACTTGTTTCAACTCAATGAGTTTACTCGTCAAACTACTTGCCTTTTCTGTGATATTTTCACCTCTACTGCTCTCTTTTATAGATTTGCTTCATATGGATTCCTTTCTGAAAATGAAAGAGGACAGAATAAAATGTGAATGTTAAATCAATGACAAAATTTTTGTATTTTCATTGGATTTAACTTCTCATAGGCCAGATTTCATTTTCTCTTCTGGAATTGTGATGACTAGCATGGTTATGTTTATTAAGGTAAGAATTAACCTTAGGTTCCCCAAACTAGAGTAGACTCAAACATTATATAATCTAACTCTACAGTCCTTCCAATGCTTGAGATCGATTTTATATGATTACTCCCTCCCCTCTCCCCAATCCCGCATTCCTGATCCATGACCACATACTTTGAATGCCAGAGCATGTTTTTCTTTGTCAAGACAAGCCATTCCTGCTATGATGACTAGAAAGCTCCATATTAATTTGATCTCTTCCCCTCTCAAGCTCCCACTCACTTGTCCTGATTCTCCCTACTGTAGACATGCAGAAAAAGCTTAATCCCTTTCCTACCTGGAAGCCTTTAAAAGTAGTATTTAAAGACATAATGATCATTACATCACTCTATGCTATTTCTCCTCCAGACCAGTTCCTTTAACTGTTCTCCAAAGCTCTATTTTTGAGCCCTTCATTTTGGTGGCTCTTCTAAGGGAACTCTGGTTTGTCTGCACACACAGATTTGTTAGAGCCTTCTGCCCATATTTATAGGGCCTCTTAGAAATGGATTGCAAAGACAAAAGAAGACTGAAGACTGAGCCCTGAGGCACTTGAACATTCAAATGTTGGGGAGTATAAGGAGGAAATAGCAAAGGAGACGAGGCAGGTAAGTTTGGTGAAAGAGCAAGAGAGAATGGTGAGCCGAAAGCCATGTGAAGAAAGTGTGTCAAAGATAATGGAGCGGTAACTCTCAAAGTTGATCAAAGGACTTACAGCTGCAATAAAAGTGGCATGCTCTACTTCTAAGCAGAATGGACAAAGGGGAAAGGGTCACATAGTCCCTGAAGTGGTCTTAGACCATTTAGTCAGGCATTGCCAACGTCTCATGTAACCGAAGTGGTTAAGAAGGGAGGTGGCAGGTTCTAGGAAAGCACATTGCCTTGTCCTGCAGCAAGTGGTACAACCAGATGAAGACCAGAGTGGGACCTTTCTTGCCCAAATCTAAGAGAAGAACTCATGATTTATTCCTGCTTATAGAGTTGTTGTAAATATTAATTGGACTGATTCATGTAAAGAAGAACGTAGAATAGTGCTTGGCACAGGGTAATCATTCAGTAAATATTTATCTGATGCTATAGTAGTTAATATTCACTGTGTCCAGCACAGTAACTGTTATGTAGCAGAAAATCAATACATTTTAAGTGATTTTAAAATAATATATTTATTATTTTTGTTAATATTTTAGATGCTCATTGAAGAGGATTCATATTTAAGATTTTAACTGCAAAAAAAGGTTATGCTATATTTAAAACCTGTGTGTGTGTGTGTGTGTGTGTGTGTGTGTGTGTGTGTGTGTATACCCTGATGACTAACATGTTGGGTCACTGATTGCTCCTCTAAGAATGCATAGAAATTTTTAAAATAATTCTTTATTGTTGAAAGAATTACATATGTCCCCCTTTCCCCTATTGACTCCTTCCAGCCTGCTCTCCTCCCCCGCGCCCCCGCCCAGGCCTTCAGCACCCTACTGTCCATAGGTTATGAATATATGCATACAAGGTCTTTGGTTGATTACCTTCCATCCACCCACCCTCCCCGCCTTCCCTCTGAGATTCCACACTCTGTTCCATGAGGAAGAATATAATTTTTTATGTAATTGACCTAAGCTACCTAGCAGATTTACTGGAGCCTCATCAGATTGATTAGCCTGTGAACTGGGAATTTGGAACCAATGTTAATCATGCCAAGGGCAATTAATAGTAGGAGGGAAGTGCAGCAAAAGCATCTTAGTTACAGAATAAGAAGATAGCCTCAGGCTCCATATTCCTATCTCAGCCTTGTCAAGAGAACATTCTGAACTCCTTTTCTGCAAAATATTGCTTGTCATTCAGACATGTCCAATGTCTTAGCAACACAAAAGGAACCCAAGGAAAGCCAAATGTTGCATTTGGATTGTTCATGATTTGATTGGGACTATGATTTAGTAAATTATGTTTTTTGAGCTTTCTTCTTTTTTCTGTTTGTTTAAAGCCAAGGACTAAATGTAGCAATAAAAATTTAAATTACCTTGGCTCTTGTTTTTGAAATGCTCAGTATTCCACAAATGCTGCTCTTCACTCCAGTGCCAGGGAGAAGAGCAAAAATAGTCGACAATGATTCTGTATTACTGGTTCACGCTACTCATTATATTACATTGAAATATTATGAATTGCTGGGCTCAGAGATTATTCTGTTTTTGCCTCTAGCCATTTCAAGTAATTTTTGCTACTATATAACAAAAATATAAAATTATTTGGAGTAAGACTTCCTAGTTGGAAATAATAACTTTTAGATAGGAAATTAAACTCTTTACTAAATAATGTTAAATTATCATCAAAATTACATTTTATGAATAATTTATCAATACCATTTCAGCTGTTTAGCTATTTTAGTATTGCTGAACTCTAGTATTTGCTGGTTTAATTGTATTCTCTTGAGTTCAGCAGAAAAAAAATAAAATCAGATCATATGTTTTCACTGTAAAATATTATCTTGTTAGACAAAAAAATTGACTAAATAAAAATAATTCAGGAAAGTATGTTTTTGGTAAACATATTCTAAAATGTTTTTATGTTAGCACTTGCAACTTCAATTTTTATAGAATTTCTTTAATCAGGACAAAACAAAGGTTTTCTCCAACATAGTCCCAATATAGCTTCCATGTTGTATATTTCAGGGATTTTTCTATATTTATTTTATTTCATTTTTAATATATATTTTTTATTGATTTCAGAGAGGAAGGGAGAGGGAGAGATAGAAACATCAATGATGAGAGAGAATCATTGATCGGCTGCCTCCTGCACGCCCCCTACGGGGGACCAATCCTGCAACCTGGGCATGTGCCCTTGACAGGAATCCAACCCCCAACCCAGGACCCTTCAGTCCGCAGGCCAACACTATCCACTGAGCAACCCAGCCAGGGCTATATTTATTTTAAATTAAATGCATGATCAGCACAAAAGACACCAGTTTCTGGTTGAATTATTTATTTGTGCCCTCTGTTTAAAGAGGGTAAAAACAATGTGTTAGTCTTACTGACTTGCCTAGGGCTTCAAACAGATGCACACACTCATATCTACTTCTATGCAGTAAAACTGTTACAGGTCATCATGGATATGATAAAAACAAATACATCCTAGTTTTATAAGGCATTATCTCATTGACTCATTGGCAATATCTTAAAATGATTTTTACCATACTTAAAGTGATTGAAGTTACTCATTCTCTCTTAGGAACCTTGCGCAATTTCCCACATATCAGAAAAATAAAGTATGTTAAATTTCTATTATTATTATTCCTGTCTTTACTCTCATGGTGCCATCTAATAAATTATTATTCCTTTATCAACATTTGTGTGCTTTGCTGTGTTTTTTCTCCAACTTTTTTTAACCACGGAACTTTATGAAAGTAGGGTTCTCAGTGGGAAAGGAGCCTTGGGGTGTTGGGACTCTCAGGAGTTGAGAAGTGAGGGGAGCAGGGAAAATGAACACAAATTAAATAGAAGAACATTATCCTGCATAGAAGCTTTGAAGTCAGCATCTTAACAGCATTATCACTGGCAACAGCCTAGTATTATCATTTATCTTTGCCATTCTCCTTTGTGGTCCTAAATGTCTAGATATTCCAATTGGGTTGATGTGCTACTGGGAGACACACAGAAAGAGAAAAAAAAAACCTAATATTTATTGAGCACCTACAGGTGATAGGCACTGTAGAGATACTGTCACAATTCCATATCTCATTTGGCCATCCTCTAAAATTCATATTATTATCTTCATTTTACTGTTGGAGATATTGAATTTGAGAGTGGTTAAGTAACTCGCTCAGAGTCTCACTGATTATTCAGTAAGCAGAGGTAATTGCTCTAGCAGCAACATTAATGGGGAAGAAGGAAGGGACCAAATAGGTCAACACGGATTTTCTCTTGTTCTTTTGAATGTTGACACTAGTCTCATCTCAGGACATTACCACCCTAACATAGTCACATGAGAGGATTTGGAATGAAATAGTTTTCAGAGGTGAGTGTCTAATATTCACTATCCCCAGACTCTTGCTTTAAACCTCTTGTGCTGAAGTAGACATTTGTTCATCTTTATTTTTCCCATGCCACCTTCCACAGTACTGTTGCTGTATGATTACCTAATAAATATTTGTCAAATTTAATTTTAAATCTTCTTACAGGAGCAACAAGAAACAGTCATTTTATAATAGTAGTATAATTATGCTAGTGTCCAACCCGGAATATTGATGCTTATCATAGTATTGAAGACCCAATTAGAGAGTTAAAAACTGAGTAAACAAAAAATTATTGATAGTAATGATCTGTATAGTAAAATAAGGAGGGTCGGGGGGAGGACAAAAGGAAAAAGACAAGATAAGGAATTATAATACTTAAAATCAATAATTTATAAGATTTTAACATTTAAAATTATAATTAGGAAACTCAAATATAAGCAATTAGTATCTCATGTTTTCTGTGAAAACAACTACCTCTGCTGCCGGCAACTGGAATTACCACTTTTCCAGACAAAGAGCTTCTTTTCTAATTGGGTCAGATTATATTTTTAGTACATTTTTATTCTAATGAATGCGGGCCCTTTCTATTAGCCTTAACAGTCAAGAAACATGAAACAATGGGAGAACATACCATTTGGGACTTCAAACTAACTGTACATGCTAATGTGACAGGAATGACTGCTTGAGGACAATTTTATCCTATTGATTGCAATTATGAAAGGGAAATAAAATCTTCTCTCAAGTATGCGTCACTCTCTCTGAGTTAATTAAAATTTATAACCTTTGCTAAACTCTTCAAACAATAGAATCTTACTCAGGCAATCTTATATAATAAAAGCCTAATATGCAAATTGTCCCCTTGGGTGGTCATTGGACCAGGAGTTTGACTGGGAGATGAGGAGTTTGACCGCTTGCTATGATGTACACTGACCACCAGGGGGGCAGCGCAAAACATGGCGGGCGTTGGCGATGCGCTGTGACCTCTCGCCAGTTACCTGGGGGTGGGGGTGACGGGGACGGAGGTGCGCTGAGAATGTGGGGTGTCCTCCAAGCTCGCTCTCACTCCATCTGCTACCCTCCCTCAGGACTCCAGGGCTCGCACACCAGGGACACCCCCATGCTCAGGTGCCAGGTGCCAGGTGCCCACAAGGAGCCCGCCCCGCACCCATGGGGGGTCTTCTGGGTAAGCCTGGCAGCAGCCACCGGGACCACAGGGGCCGCTCTGGCTCCCCATGGGTTCATGCAGGAGCCAGGCCACGAGGCCGGCTGGGAGAGAGTGCGTTGCCCACCCCGCTTCCATGTGGTGCTAATGGGCAGCCCAGAGGCCCACGCTGCACCCTGGCCTGCGGCGTGTGGTCATGCTCACTGCATCTCTGTGTGGGGACTCGGGTGCCGTGACTCATGCAGAGGGGGGCATGCAGGGGCCCGGGGCCCAAGTGCTGCCCAGGGCCCAGAGGTCAGCTGGGACCTGCCCTTCCATGCCAGATGTTGCACTTCGATAGCTGGCCAGGCCTAGGGGCTGCACCCATGCACGAATTTCATGCACCAGGCCTCTAGTATCAAATAACTCTACAGTAAAGAACTTTATTATCTTTCAAAAATTCCACTGCATTAATAGATTTATCAGTTTCCTTTATTTTCTTTTTTTATTATTTTTTAATAAGTCTTTATTGTTCAGATTATTACAGTTGTTCCTCTTTTTTCCCGCCATAGCTCCCCTCCACCCGGTTCCCATCCCATCCCATGCCCTTACCACCCCCCCCCCACTGTCCTCATCCATAGGTGTAAGATTTTTGTCCAGTCTCTTCCCGCACACCCCACACCCCTTTCCCCCCGAGGATTGTCAGCCAACTCCCTTTCTATGCCCCTGATTCTATTATATTCAGTTTATTCTGTTCATCAGATTTTTTATTCACTTAATTTTTAGATTCACTTGTTGATAGATATGTATTTATTGTTCATAATTTTTATCTTTACTTTTTCTTCTTCTTCCTCTTCTTAAAGAATACCTTTCAGCATTTCATATAATACTGGTTTGGTGGTGATAAACTCCTTTAGCTTTTTCTTATCTGTGAAGCTCTTTATCTGACCTTCAATTCTGAATGATAGCTTTGCTGGGTAGGGTAATCTTGGTAGTAGGTTCTTGCTATTCATCACTTTGAATATTTCTTGCCACTTCCTTCTGGCCTGCATAGTTTCTGTTGAGAAATCAGCTGACAATCGTATGGGTGCTCCCTTGTAGGTAACTAACTGTTTTTCTCTTGCTGCTTTTAATATTCTCTCTTTGTCTTTTGCCCTTGGCATTTTAATTATGATGTGTCTTAGTGTGGTCCTCTTTGGATTCCTTTTGTTTGGGGTTCTCTGTGCTTCCTGGACTTGTAAGCCTATTTCTTTCACCAGGTGGGGGAAGTTTTCTGTCATTATTTCTTCAAATAGGTTTTCAATATCTTGCTCTCTCTCTTCTTCTGGCACCCCCATAATTCGGATGTTGGTACACTTGAAGTTATCCCAGAGACTCCTTATACTATCTTCATATTTTTGGATTCTTTATTCTTTTTGCTTTTCCAGGTGGGTGTTTTTTGCTTCTTTGTATTTCAAATCTTTGACTTGATTCTTACGATCCTCTAGTCTGCTGTTGGATCTCTGTATATTATTCTTTACTTCAGTCAGTGTATGCTTAATTTCTAGTTGGTCCTTTTTCATATCCTTGAGGGTCTCACTAAATTTATCGGCGATTTCTAGAAAATTCTTGAAAAACCTTATAATCGTGGTTTTGAACTTTATATCCTCCATTTCTTTCATTTGTGACCTGTTTCTTTGTCTCTGCATTTTGGCTGCTTCCCCGTATTGATAGAGTGGCTTTATGTGCTATGTGTCCTATAGGGACCAGTGGCTCAGCCTCCCTAGTTACCTGAGGTGGACACTCTTGGTGCACCCCTTTGTGGGCTGTGTGCACAGTCTTGTTGTAGTTAAGCCTTGATTATTGTTGGTATCACTGGGAGAAATTGACCTCCAGGCCAATTGGCTGTGAGGATCAGCTATGTCTACGCTGGGAGAACTTCTGTGCTGGAGACACCCTTATGAGGCAAGACTTGCTTCAGTGGGGCTTTGGTGCTCACTGAGTCTGCCCCCTGAGTGTGTCCCTTATGGATCTGAGGAGTTGTAATCTGGATGGTCCTACTCTGACCCCTGGGTACACTGGCTCTTGGATCTCCAAGGAGGTGCTAATTTAGCCTCTGACTGAGGCCACCCAGCAGAAGCTAAGGAGAGATCTGCAGATTCCTCTTCTTTGTTTGCATTTTGGAGGTGCCCAGATGAGGCCCAGCTGTGAAGCAATGCAAGCTGCTGTGGGGCCTTGGGTCTTCTTTTGGATGTTCTGAGTTTCTCTGACTCAGCTGCAGTTTGTTAGTTAAGTTTAGATTTCAAAGGAACAGGCCATTCATATGCAAAAGCCTCTGCACGCAGCTTGGGTCCCAAAGTCATGCTGCTAGTTAAATGTAGAGATGGGACTAGAAATAAAGTATCTTGATTTCCAATATACTTGTGACCCTACTTCTTTCAGCATCTCTGAGATCAGCATCCATCATTTTTATTTACTTTCTTTTCCATTTTTTCTTTCCTTCCTATTTCTCTTTCCTTTTATTGAGCAAACAACAACATATCTTTTAAAGAAAAAATTCTGTTTTTTTTTTTTTTTTCACTTCTGCCAGGGTTTCTCAATAGTAGCATTATTGACATTTTGGGTTAGGTAATTCTTTGTTTGGGGGGGGTAAAGGGTGCTATTCTGTGCGTTGTAGGATATTTAGCAGCATCACTGGATTTTACCTATTTGATGCCAGTAGCACTCTTCCATTTGTGGCAAGCCAAAATGTCTCTAGATATTGCCAAATGTCCCTCTCCCCCACCCCTGCCACAGGGCTAGGTGGATAGGCAAAACTGTAACTGCTTGAGAACTATTGCCAAATGCTTCTTATTTTGGTAGTGATTCTTATTTTATTTATTAATTTTCCTTTTACTCCAGTCACACACTAGGGTTGTGTGAGGGCACGAGCTTGGGGGGTGCGGGGCAATGATGGGAGGGGGTAAGGACACATATGTAATATCTTAATCAATAAAGAAAAAGAAAATAAATAGAAAAAAATAAATCTCTTCCCCCACACCCTTCTTTCCCATTTATTTTTTGCTAAGTTTGTTTAATAGGGATACTTCTGCTTGCAACAAAAAGAGTCCTGATTAAGAAAATAGTACTCATGTTAATAATATACAATGGCTCATATTTCCTCAAGTTGTAGTGTCATGATTTCTTTGACTATTCTAACATTGAATTTTAAAGTGATTTGAAATATTTTTCCATTATAAATGCAGTGTTCTTTTTCATTGCCTTCTGAATGACTTCTAGCAAATTTTCCATTAATTTCCTCAAACATGGGCCCTTGCTTTGAATTCTGAACTACAAGATTTTAAATTGAGTGATTTACCACCTAATTTAAGGCCATTTGGTTTTGCTTTATCCCTTTTGCTTTTTTACTTCCATTATAATCATTCCATCTGTGATTATACCAAATGTTGTGGCACCATTTGCTCCAGCTGCATGGACACATTTGAATGCATTAGTGTGCTACGTCAGTGATTTAGGAAATTTTTTATAGTATCACGAAGATTTATTTCTGCCCATTGTAGGACCTGCTTTTTGATTTCCTTTAACTATTAACCTCAAAAACTATATTGTTCAATTTTAAGCCTTTAAGACTTTTACATTCACTTCAGATACAGAATTACTCTATTATCCTAATGTCTATGAAAATGCCTCTGATTCTTTCATTACTATGAAGTCTCTCTGTACCTCATTTACTTGCATAAATTAACTTCTCCATATTTTAAGATCTAGTTCAAATGTTATTGTTTTCTCTGTGATTTATTTTATCACTTTGCTCACAATTTGTTTTCTCCTCTCATTGCGCTTAGTAAATCTCCCTTGTGTCTGTGAGAAGTGATGCAGTAATGGGGGTGATGCCACATCAGGGTCCTGAAATAGTCATAGAATTGCCTTGCAGAGAATCATAGGTAGCAATATACTACAAAACATATTACCATCAAATTATGATGAAAGCACAATTTGTGATAGCTAAAGATTAGAAAAAAGTCAAAAGTTCATCATTAGAGGGTTAGTCATAAAATGAAATGTTATGCAACTGTAAAAAAGAACAAATAAATTTTGTAGATATTGATATGATACAACCTGCAAGATATGTTATCAAGTATGTGAAGAAGTGGTACAGCAGAGTAATTAAAAGTGTGGACCCCAGAGTCTGGCCTCGGTTCAAAGACCAGCTCTGCTATTTATTAGCTTTGTGAATTTGGGGAAGTTTCTCAAGCCCAGTTGCTCAGTTTTTTTCACCTGTGAAAGGAGGATGCTAATGGCTACTACCTCACAGGATTGTATGAATATTGAATGAGTTAATGCATGCAAAGAACTCAGAAGAGTGCCTTGCACATAGTAAGACAATTGAACTATAACAATAGAATGGGATGTGAGTGAATGATTTTTCAATTATGTAATATAATTCATAAAAAATGAAAAATTAAGTATTTTCAATATATTGCTATTAAATATTTTCATCAGTACTGGCTTGTGATGTAGTATTGTACCTATTCATGTAGAGGGTTATCTCTTCTATTATTATAATGTCTTTGAGGATAAGGCCTGGCTTGTCCTCAAGTGTGTGCCCTATATGATTTCCAGCATGTTCCAGGTGAGTTCCATATGTATTTGTTAACTGTATTAATAAAATATTCATAATCCTCTCTGCATGTAAATATTTCAGAGCTTTAACATTTAGAGAGCAGTTTTAGAGGATGTCTAAGGGAGCTGATCATATCATTTCAACAGTTAGGAGCAAGTCTAGAGATTTGTTAGCATAGAAGTTAGGAAGTTTACTTCTACTTGGGACAGTATTATTTCCTTTTCCTTTTTCAAAAAGGAGTTATATTTTTGCCCCAGCCAGTGTAGCTCAGTTGGTTGGAGCATCATCCCGCACACCGAAATGTCAGGGAGGCAACCGAATCAATGTTTCTCTCTCACTCTCTTCCTCTCCCTTCCTCTGTCTCTAAAAAATGAATAAATACATATCCTCAGGTGAGGATTTAAAAAAAATTTTTTTTTAAAGAAAAAGAAGAAAGGAATCTTATTTTTAAATAATGATTTTTAGAACCTCTGAGAAAGGTTAAGAACTTGCCCGCCTGCATACATCTAGCTAGAGATGGAGTCAGGGTTCAAATCCAAGTCTGGCCGATCGTTCTTCCTGCTGCAAAAGTGAGGAAGAAAGGAAAGCTATATTCATTGACTTCAGTGAAACTCAGAGAGAACATGAGATTGGATTTCCAGTAGGCCTGTACTTTAGCAGTGCTTCACTTGGCTAAGTACATTCCCTAGCTATTTAAACTTATTTCAAAACTTAGGACTGATTACAAATATTCAATGCATTATGAGAAAAAGTATAACAACACAATCATTTTGTATAACGTAAGCCTTTGCTTCTGAGATAAGTCCATCTAAATTCTTAAATAAAATAAGAGAATTATATATAAATGGCCTAAAATATTCCCTTTGTGGTATTTAGCAATATTCTCTATTCCTAAATCATCAGTTGAAATAAACATTTGTCATGATCTAATCAAGGGTTAATCACATTTCATTTTTCCAGATCAATCTATTTATATAAAAGGCTAAGTGACTGACCATATGTCTGTCTGACTGTTGAACCGACCGACTGGCTGGTACATATGATGTGCACTGGCAATTTAAAAATAAACATTGACTTGCACATGCGCGATACATATAAAGCTCTTGCTGGCGCCAATTGCACGTGTGTGTTTATATCTGTCATCGTAGATCATGAATTTGGTTGACACTTCTATTATAGAGAAAGGGTGAATAGTGATATTAAAATATTTCTTGTAATTAATTTCCTTTCAATGTGCATGAATTCGTGCACTGGGCCACTAGTTTCATTATAAAATATAATAATGAGGTCATGACATTTTTAAGGTATACGTGTGCAGGTGTATGCCGGGAAGCAATTCTATCATGTAATAATTACAAGAGTTTCACCAAAAGGTTGGTGAAGCTTGGCACTTTGAAAATTAATTTTCAAAGGGTGTATACCGTTTTAGAAAACCTGAAGTATGAAAATCCGCAAATGCTTGGTAAATTAGAGGATTGCATAAATTCAATTACAGAAGAGTTCTTCATGTTCCAAAATAATTAATCATGCAGTTTTTTAAACAGGAGGGCATGGCAACTCATATTCATTTGGCAAAAGAAACTTTGTACTCTATTTGGAAAAAAACTGTCCTTTTGTAATGCATTGCAAAGCTTCCAGAGAAATAGGTATCGGAGAGTGACCCATAGCTACCTAAACAGATTAGCTGACCAATCAATTCTGTAACATTGGGGGTGGGGATCAGGAGGAGGTGTCATAATAGATTGGGTGGTCAGGGAAGACCTCTCTGAATAGGTGATATTTGCTTTAACAGATGAATAGAATAAAGTCTGAATAAAGTTGAAGGAACCAGCCTTTTGAAGACCCTTTGGAAGAATGTTGCTGGCAGAGAGCTGAGGAAGTAAGGTCTTTCAAGTCAGAACAAGCTTGGTAGATTACAAGGAACAGAAAGGCCAGACTGTCTAGAGTACAGTAAACTAGGGACAATGAATTCAAGAGATGTAAAGGAGAGACAGATCAATTAGGACCATGGTAAATGTATATAAATTAGTTAACTTGGAGGTTCAAACTTTTAGAGTTTAACAAATGGTCTGGGGTGGGGGTGAAGGGGCAGGGGTGGGCTAGAAGGGGTCAGTGGGTGAAAAAGGGGGACATATGTAATACTTTCAACAATAAATATTTTTTTAAAAAGAGCTTAGCAAACGGAAACTCATAGTTATGAGATCATATTATTGTTTATTTATAAATTCAAATTTAAATATTTAAAAAAATAGAAGTAGCTTTATTTCTTATAATAATAAACTCAAATGATGAACACTTAGAAAGTATTGTGAAATTTGAAGCTCCTGTCTTCACTAATCTGTAAAGTTTAGATTCTATTAAAAACCATAAGAAGCCCTAGCTGGTTTGGCTCAGTGGATAGAGCATCAGCCTGCAGACTGAAGGGTCCCAGGTTTGATTCCGGTCAAGGGCACATGCATGGGTTGCAGGCTTAATCAATAAAGATATATTTAAAAGTAAACCATAAGAAGAGTCATTTTCTGATTGTAAAGACTGCTAGAACTATTTTTATAGAACTCGAGGTCTGGTGCAAGAAATTTGTGCACTGGCGGGGGGGTTCCCTCAGCCCAGCCTGCACCCTCTCACAGTCTGGGAGCCCTTGGGGGATATCCCACTGATGGCTTAGGCCTGCTCCCCACAGGCCTAAGCCGTCAGTCAGATGTCCTTAGCACTGCCACGGAGGCAAGAGCGGCTCCCGCCACCACCACTGTGCTCACCAGCTGTGAGCCTGGCTCAGGGCTTCTGGCTGAGCGGCGCTCCCCCTGTGGGAGTGCACTGACCACCAGGGGGCAGCTCCTGAATTGAGCGTCTGCCCCCTGGTGGTCAGTGCACATCATAGCGACCGGTCATTTGTTGTTGGGCCGAAACCGGCTCTCCGACATCCCCCGAGGGGTTTCCGATTGCAGAGAGTGTAGGCCAGGTTGAGGGACCCCACCTGTATATGATTGGGGCTGGAGAGGGATGTGGGAGGTTGGCCAGCTGGGGAGGGACCACAGGAGGGCTCCAGGGCATGTCTGGCCTGTCTCTGCTCAGTCCCGATTGGCCAGACCCCAGCAGCAAGCTAACCTACCAGTTGGAGTATCTGCCCCCTGGTGGTCAGTGCACGTCATAGTGAGTGGTTGAGCTGCCTTAGCATATCATTAGCATATTATGCTTTGATTAGTTGAACAGATGACTGGACGATGGGACACTTAGCATATTAAGCTTTTATTATATATGATTTGTTTTATAAATATTTGTTTACTGTTTCTAGCCTGGATTTATGCTGAGAGACTCTTTTGGCCCAATCCTCAACCATGAGACCCTTTAATTCCTAAAATATTTTCCTAAATTCATTCAATTTTTGTGGTTTATTTTTAATCAATCAGGAATTTACTTATAAGTATTGTGTGAGTTAGAGATTATGGTAGGCTAAATGATGACCTTCACTATATTCCCAAATCCTAATTTCTGGAAAGTGTGAATATTACCTTATATGGCAAAAGTGACTTTGCAGATGTGATTGAATTAAGGATTTTGATATGGGAAGATTATCCTGGATTACCTGTGGTGGGCCCTAAATGTATTCACATGTGTCTTTAAGAGAGGATGGCAGAGGGAGGTTCCACACAGACCAAGAGAGGGCAATGTGAAGACAGAGCAGAGATTTAAAGATGCTATGCTGTTGGTCTTGAAGAGTAGAAGAAGGGGCCAAGAGCCAAGGAATGCAAGGAATACAATGAATGTTGCTCTAGAAGCAAGAAAAGGCAAGGAAGAGCTTCACCCCTAGAGCCTCTGGAAAATGTGGCCCTGCCCATACCTTAGGTTGTGCACCTTAATTTCGAACTTCTGGACTATGGAATTGTAAGAGAATAAATTTTTGCTCTGTTAAGCCACTAAATTTGTAGTAATTTGTTACAGTAGTCATTGGAAGCTAATATAGAGATCTAACTTTATTTTTTGCTAACTAATTAATTGTCCTAGTACCATTCATTGAATACAGTATTTCCTAACTGAATGGTACTAGGACAATTAATTAGTTATGATAGAAACATCAATGATGAGAGAGACTCATTGATGAGCTGTCTCCTGCATGCCCCTGGGGATCAAGTCCATAACCCAGGCAAGTGCCCTGACCAGGAATCGAAACGTGACCTCCTTGTTCATAGGTCAACGCTCAACCACTGAGCCGCCCTGGCCAAGCTCAGATGAACTTTAGATTAAATTTATCTAGTAAAAAAAAAAAAAAGAAAATAAAGAATTTTGACTGAAACTCCATTAAATATATAGATTTACTTGAATATTCCTATCTAGAAACATACTTTCTTTTCATGTCTTCTCCCCCACATCCCATATTTAAACTATAAAATTTGATAATTTTTCTTCACTTAGGTTTAATACATTTCTTAAGGCTTATTTGTTGCTATTGTGGAATAGGATCTTTTTAAAATTACATTTTCTAGTTTAGATATTATCAGTGTGCAGGAGTGTTATTGGATTTTGAATCTGGCCATTCTGCTGAATCATTTTAAAGGTCTAATAATTTTCTCTAAGATTGTCCAGCAAGACAATCATATCTATAAATATTATAATCTCTTTCTTCTTTTTCACTACTCATTTTTCTTGTCCTATTGCATTAACTAGAATCTATAAAACAGCGTTAAATGGTAACGGTGTTAATAGGCCTATTTGTTAATAGGCCTTTTTCTGACTTTAGTTGGAATGCCTTTGGTGTCTCACTATTAAATATGACGTGTGTTTTACTTTGTATATTTTGTGGAGGTATTTTAATATTATCTCTTTACATATGCATAAAAACAGTAAGACTATTTCCTTCTATTTCTAGTTTACTATTTATTTAAATCAGAAAACTGATGAAGGGTTATTCATTTTCAGTATCTATTAATATATAATTATATAACAAGTATAATACATTTCTTAATGTTAAAAATTCTTTTATCAGATAAAAAACTACTGGGTAATTTTAATGTTTGCATTTAATACTTGTTTAGTATTTTATTTAGAAATTTATGTAGCCCTCCTTTTTTGTATTAAAAAAATTCAGGTGTGGATATCAGTAATGCTCATCTTACAAAATGCAGCGGCGAGAAAGGTTTCATTCAATGGAGGGCTATGGATAGAGGTTCCCTGGGGTGGCTCTGAAAGCAGGGCCCACGCTGGCTGGAGGGAGAGAAGAAACCAGCCTAAATAGGAAAAGAGATCGTGACGTGTCTAGGAAAGTTGATCTGGGGTGTAAATGGTGTTTCAGGACAAATCTGAAAGCTACTGGTTTACAGCAGGAGCCACGCGGGTCGGGGAACTTCCATCAAAATGGGCAGAATGGGTACCTCTCTTCCATGAAACTTTAAAAGCCTGGAAACCAGCCTTCGGCCCCGCTAGGGTTGGAGCCTCTCAGATACCGCAAAAACCCGGAGAAGGGGAATCCAGGCCGGCGCCGGAGTGGCCTGCGGTGGGCTCGGGACAGCCGGCACACTGGGCATGCGCAGGGGGTGGACCGCCAGGTCGGCTTAGGGAGCCGTGACGAGTCCGGAAGCGCCTGCGCGCGCCCCTCCGCTGGCGAAGTAGTTTGGTTCCGTGTCCTGCGGACAGTTGCCGTTCGGAGAGAACCCCGAGCAGGACCGACCCGACCCCCCGCCGGCACCGCGGCGATGTCCAGCAACAGCTTCGCTTACAATGAGAACTCCGGGGGAGGGGAGGCAACGGAGCTGGGGCAGGACGCGACCTCAGCCATTTCCAACTCCGGTGCCCTGGGCCTCTTCAGCAGCGATTTGAAGAAGTGAGGAGACAGGGTTGGGGTGCAGGGATGGAACGGGGGAGTTGGGTCCCCGGAGGAGCGGGCGCCGGGCTCGGGCTCCGGGGAGAGGAGGGGGGCGGTCCCGAGTCCGCCCGGGGTCCGGCGGTAGCGTTTCCCTCTGGAGGGTGGGGCGGAGCCCGCTGGCAGTGGTGGGAGTTGCTGCGGAGAGAGTTTGTAGGGGTCTCCAGTAATTTTCAAACTTTGGTGAAGGAAGAACCTTTTGGAGAGCTCAAGTTCCATCCCCAAAGACTCTTGAGTTGGTCTGGGACACAGAAATTTGAATAAACACTTCTAGGTAAATTTAATGTTTGATCAGACTTGGAGAATTTCGCATATTAGCGTGTTTGGGGCGGTGAGAGGGAGATTGGGGGTGTGAGAGTTGCTGGTGGGAAGCTGTTGGAGTGCAGGAGCCAGGAGGTGTTCAGGCTCTTTGTGAATGGGCAAACTGGTTGAGGCAAACATGGATGTTCTTGGACAATATCCTTTGCACTACAAACCCCCCTCCAGGCGCAAACAATAATAAGCAAGCATATGATTAGAGAGTATGTAGTGTTACTATGAACAAACCTAAAATTTTATAAATGAATAATGCAAATTTTAAAAGTGAACACTAAACAATATACACTTTGTTTTTAAAAAGTTAAGGCAAAATATTTTAAGTACCACCGAAAAATGGTTTCCAAATGGTTTTATTTTGGGAACGGGGTTTAAACTTACAGAATCATAGTAACTTTACGTTTTATTGTAATCATTTTTACATTTTTCTTATTTTTAATCTGTCGGTACTAAACACTCTGGTCACCTAATAGGTTGTCACTGGATTCATGTTAAATTAAGGTAAAGTACCTGTGCTCCTGACTTTGGAGGTGCCCATGCATATAATTAAATTTAAATTTTACTAACTAGATAGGGCAGTGCTAGTAGTTTAAATTTGGATTAAATTTTGACTGTATTAAGCTGATTGAAATCTTATATACAGCATATAAAATACAGGTTTTTGTTTTGTTTTGTTTTTTCCTTATTCTCAGGTTAGAAAAGTTTAACAGTAAGATAACTAATTCCTTTTCATTCTGTGCACTTAGATGATGGATTGTTCTAACAAGGAGCTTGCTGCAGCTCTACAGCTTTATTAGCAAAATGTTTCAGCTGTGGAATTAATCCATAAGTCTGCATCAGTTTATTTTGAACGTGGTTTGCTTACAATTAATTACTTTTCTGGTTTGTGAATATCTAAGATGTTTTCCTCTTAGAGCCTCTGATACGCTATTTTGTGAGATTTTGGGGGGAAAATGTATGACTTTGACTTTGACTAGTTGAGGTGACTAAACAGGTTGAATTAAAATAAAAATAGCTAAAATTTATTCAGAGCTTATACATCTGTACATAATACTTTACCTTTATTATCTCATTCAGTGTGCCTAACAATCCTATTGCTTGGTACCAGATACTTACTTCTTTTATCCCACTTTGCCATTTAGGAGATTGGAGCACAAGTTATTAATTTGCCCAAGATATCTCTCTCTCTTTCTCCCTCCCTCCCTCCCTCCCCCCCCCCCTCTCTCTCTCTCTCTCTCTCTCTCTCTCTCTCTCTCTCTCTCTCACACACACACACACACACACACACACACACACACACGCTAGAACACTGCACTGACTGAATTTGCACCTAGACGCTAGAATATGCTACTTTCTCAAGCACTTGGATATGCTATTCTATTTGCTGAAATTTATAGTGCTTTTATTAGAGCCTTACAACTCATTAAAAGTTGAAGATTTTGAGTAGCTGTGGGCAGTGTGACCTTGAAGCTTTCAGGAATTAGAAACATTTTGGCCAATGAATTGCAACATAATGGGGTTGTATAGAAACAAGGAGACTCCTGTTCTGGAAGTGGTCACTTAATCTTTTTTGAGCCTATATTCTCTCATAAAATGGTGATATTTCTTGCTTAGAAAAAACAAGCCAAATGACAAAATTTATGTAAAAAATGTAAAAGCTTACCCTGTTCCTCTTCTCTAATTTTTGATGATTTACTCTGAAATTATTTCAGATTCACAAAAAATGATGATCCTTCAATGACCATTTCCAAGATGCCTAATCAGGTATAATACAGACAGCTTCCTTCTAGGCAGACTCAACAGTTTTTGAAAATGTGCTACAATTCTCTCTCTCTCTCTCTCTCTCTGTCTCTCTGTCTCTCTCTCTCTGTCTGTCTCTGTCTCTCTGTCTCTCTCTCCATACATGTACAGAAACACATTCACATTATGTTTTCTGAGCCATTGGAGACTAGGTTGTATACTTCATGTCCCTTTACCTTAGTGTGTATTTTTTAAGAATGAAGATACTTCCTTACACAACCACAGTACTGTTATATTCAGGAAATTTAGCATCAGTACAGTCTACAGTCTGTAATCCAGCGTTGTCATTTGTTCCAATAAATAATTTTTTATTTTAGCATTTTTTTCCCTTTCTAGTAAAGGATCCTGTCCAGGATCATGTGTTTCATTTAGTTGTCTAATCTATGTAATCTCTTTAATCTGGTCTAGTTCCTTAGTCTTTGCTTTTCATTACCTTGGCATTTGAAGAATGCAAGCCAATTATTTTATAGCATGGTAATCAATTTGGGTTTACTGGTGTTTTTTTCTTCTTGTTTAGATTCATGTTATGTATCCCTAGCTATAGTACTACCATAGCTGATGTGGCCTTCTCAGACTATTACATCCAGAGGCATAGGATACCCATCTTCATGATAATTTGTCCAGTTGTCCATTATCCCCCTCCCCCCATAATCTGTCTGTGGGGGGACACTTTGAGACCATGCAGATATCTTGCTTCTCATTAAATTCACTACCCTATATTTAGCAACCATTGATGAAGCTCTTGAACCAGTCTTTTCATAATGGTTGCAAAATGTTTCAACTCTTTGACTCCTTCCAGTATTCTGCTCTGTGGCCTCTTGTGCTAGAGCTCTGTCCTTTGATCCTTCACTGACCATCTCCAGGATGCCTAATCACTTCCTAGTCACAGGATTATTGATGATTTTTGTTTTCTAAATTTAATCACATTTATTAGTCTTATTTATTCCCTTTCCCCTTTAAACAAAACTATAATTAGGGAGTTTTAGGTGGTTTTATGAAAGATCCTATATATCATTTATTGGTTAACCAAGTCTGTGTATTAGATTATTGGCTTCAAGATTTTCAGTTTCTTCATTTAATATGTAAAGAATTAAATTTTTATTTATATTTATTAAAAAATTTATTTATTTATTTTTTTAATTTAATTTAATTTTTAAAAAACATTTAAAAAATATTTCTTTATTGATTTCAGAGAGGAAGGGAGAAGGAGAGAGAGATAGAAACATCAATGATGAGAGAGAATCATTGATTGGCTGCCTCCTGCATACCCCCTACTGGGGATCGAGCCCGCAACCCAGGCATGTGCTGTTGGCCAGAATCGAACCTGGGACCCTTCAGTCTGCAGGCCAATGCTCTATCCACTGAGCCAAGCCAGCTAGGGCACGAATTAAATTTTTTGTATTCCTTTGTTTTGCGACTGTTGTAAACTTTTATTGCTTTTAGTTTTTTCCTAAATCATTTTTTTCTTTAACTTAATGAAGCTCTTTTTTTGTCTTTACCATTTGGCTGTGTGTGTATAATTTAAAAATAATTTTAATAATTTTATTTCTGGATTGAACATTTATTTAGGAATTAATTTCTAGAAAGAAATGACAAGACCAATGACATTTTCTTAAGAATAGTAAGACTAAGTTATCTAATCTTGTTTTTTTTTGAGAGCAACTCAGTGTATTAGAAAGAGCATTGGACTTAGAGTGAGAAGATCTGGATTTAAGTTAATGGTTTCCACTTGTAATATTGCCTTGTTCAAGTTTCTTGATCTCCATGATAATACTTGCCTATTTTGTGAGATTCTTCTAAGATGGTATAGTTGAAAGTGATTTCTAAAGTAGAATATTAACTAACACTATTTTGAAAAGTTGGTGAAAGTTTCACTGAGTTGGTGACATTTTAAGTCTTAAAGCCTGAGAAGGTTTTTGTTAGGTGGAGGAAAGGGAGAGTTCTTCAGACAAAGTGTGTAGAAACCAGGAGAACTGCAAAAGAAGATGCATGTTCAGCTGAGATACAGATTAGGGCACCAACATTTAGAATTGTAGGTAGTAATTAAAGCACAGGAATGGATAAGATCATCCAGGGAGAACTTTTCAGGTTAGGAAAAGGCAGTTTAGACAAGTCACTACATTTAAGGTGTGAATGGAAGAAGAACTAGGAAGAGAAACAGTGCTCAGAGGGGTAGGAAACCAGAGGAAGGTTAAAAAAAAGAAAAAAAAAGAAGCTAAGAGGAAAGTTAAGGGGAAATAGTTAACTATGTTAGAATTGCATAGTGAGGGCAAATAGAATATAGGCTGAAAAGAGGCCATTAGATTTAACAATTAAAAGCTGACGTTAGCAACCAGTAACTTCCCAGTGGAGTGCCATCTGAAACACTTGGAAAGGTAGCATTTTAGTCCCTGCTGAAATTGGGGTGGACTTCTCATTTGTTTAGATTACATGCTTTCTTGTGAGGTTATGATGTAGTCAGTACTACATTAGTGTATTTTCATTGCATTAGTAAAGCCTTGCTTATTTTTTTATTTATTTTTTAAAATATATTTTATTGATTTTTTACAGAGAGGAAGAGAGAGGGATAGAGAGTTAGAAACATCGATGAGAGAGAAACATTGATCAGCTGCCTCTTGCACACCCCCTACTGGGGATGTGCCCGCAACCAAGGTACATGCCCCTGACCGGAATCGAACCTGGGACCCTTGAGTCCGCAGGCCGACGCTCTATCCACTGAGCCAAACTGGTTTCGGCTAGCCTTGCTTATTTTTAACTTAAATTTTATTTATTGTCAATTTTATTAATAACATCAGCCATGAAAATTACATTTCATATAACCCTTTAATTTTAACATTAGTGTTTTTAAGTGGCGTCTCCTAGGAAGATTATGTGGGTCTGTAGTTTGTCTGTAATTACAGAAAGTCTAAATATAGCTCCACTACTTTTTCTCTCTTTAAGGAAGGATACAGAAGTGCTGCTGAATGAGCATACCTTTTTATAGGGATGTTCTTGAATTTATTAAAAATGAAGATAAACCAGTCCCAGATGTTAATATTGACACAATGACAAAGAGTCATTGTCTCACTTAATATGAGCTTCTAAACTTGTTTTGTTTTTGTGTGTGACTGTTTCCATTTTTATTTATAACTCATTTTAATTAGGGTCTATGCCATATTTTTGTAATTTTTTCATTCAACACTTTTATAGTTTCAGTGTTCAAAGCTTGCTCACTTGTTTTTTACTTGTCCTAGTATTTCTCATTGATACCTTTATCTCATTCAGTATTCTCAGATTACATAGTGTCTCAGTGACTATTTGTTGAATATTGTATAGAGCAGTGGACGGCAAACTCATTAGTCAACATAGCCAAATATCAACAGTCCAACGATTGAAATTTCTTTTGAGAGCCATATTTTTTAAACTTAAACTTCTTCTAACGCCACTTCTTCAAAATAGACTCGCCCAGGCCGTGGTATTTTGTGGAAGAGCAACACTCAAGGGGCCAAAGAGCCGCATGTGGCTCTCGAGCCACAGTTTGCCGACCACGGGTATAGAGGAATCTCTCACACAATCACCTAATATTAGATGGTGTAATTTATATGAAGCTGCCTAGCAAAGGGTTCAGCTTATAATTTTGCTTAATAAGTATTTCCAGGTTCTTTATTCAATTGAAGATTCAGATTCTACTAACATTTATTGTGACCTTAGCCATTGTACTGAAAAATAAAGCATGACTGATTCAGAGGACCTTATACAGATGGAAAACCTGCTCTGGTATCCCTATTGTGTTGCACTGCGTTACAGTTATTGTCAGGGCATTGCTTGAGTCTTTGCTGTGATTAGGGTTAATTGACTCGGAATTGTCACATAGTTGTTGAATGAACTTTACAATCAGGATTTCATAAATTTCTCTTCTACTTTTCAAAGACATCTTCATTTGTAAATTTGGGATTATAGTTCATTATTCTGTGTTTTCAGCACAAAAATACAAAAAAAAAATTATAAGATTTTTACTTTGCCTTTAAGAAACTTAGAATTTAGTTGGTGAGATAAGGCCAATGAAAACTAACAGTATTACAAGTATATAACTAATATTAAATTGTGAAATAATTCTCAACCTTTCAGTATAATATACCTACCAAAAGGTATTTATTATAAGCCTATTTAAAGTATGACTTACTGAAAAAAGTTGAAATGCTGAAATTTGAAATGTCAAACATGTTTTAGTTTTCGATGCTGAAATGTTGGCATATTATGAAGAGGTACAGACTTTCCTCATTGTATTCCTTTCTCTTGTGCTCAGGAGTCTAAGGTTTCAGGCATGAAAATATAATCCACTAGTGATTTCTATGGCATACTGTGGACGAAAGGGGCCACATGCTATAACCTGACAAGCTCAGGGAAGGCCTGCATGGCAGTTTTGCAAACTCAAAGATCTACAGTAACCACAAAGGATGGTCTGAAATTAAAACTTCATCTAAAAAGCAGTTATGATAGGTAGTCATGTCCTAAGCTGGTATCTTCCCTGACAAGGTAAAAAAAATTTTTTTTTTCAAAGAGAAAGGGAGTGGGAGAGAGAGAGAAACATCAATGATGAGAGAGAATTATTGATTGGCTGCCTCCTCCATGCCCCCTACTGGGGATCAAGCCCACAACCTGGACATGTGCCCTTGATTGGAATCTAACTTAGTCTGCAGGCCGATGCTCTATCCACTGAACCAAACCAGGCAGGGCACGAGGTCAGTCTTGACCTTAAGTCGCCTAAGACCATCGGAAAACACAGATATTTACATTACGATTCATAACAGTAGCAAACTTACAGTTATGAAGTAGCAATGAAAATAATTTTATGGTTGGGGGTCACCACAACATGAGGAACTGTATTAAAGGGTTGCGGCATTAGAAAGGTTGAGAACCACTGATCTAAGGTAACACACCTATGAAATGTCAGTGACTTGTAACTTACCTTTTTCCAGAGCCCTCAGGGCACAACCAAATGCACAGGCCTGAAGACAGCCCATAAATTCCTTCATTGTTATTGTTATCATGTTAATTGTTGACTGTTAACTATCCTGCACCCACCTAAGTAAAAGAAGTGTCTATCATTTTACTTTTTATCCAATCCCAGAGGTTCCCTCCCCCTCCCCCCCTTTTGCTTTCTCCTGCCTCCCTAATCTATCACCAGTGGATTTCATGTAACCCACTTACAGCTCCTGTTTTGATTGTAACATATAAAACAAGGTGAAAAACCGCCATTCTCTGGAGCATTATCCCAATCCGTTGAGATTCTGCTCAGTTTGTGACCAGATGTCCCGCTTTTGGTGGGACAGTCCCGATTTTTAACAATTTGTCCCGCGGCGTTTTAAAAAAGTCCCGATTTGCCGAAACGGATTTGGCTCAGTGGATGGAGCATTGGCCTTCGGACTCAAGGGTCCCGGGTTCGATTCCGGTCAGGGGCATGTATCTTGGTTGCGGGCACATCCCCAGTGGGGGGTGTGCAGGAGGCAGCTGATCGATGTTTCTCTCTCATTGATGTTTCTAACTCTATCCCTCTCTCTTCTTCTCTGTAAAAAATCAATAAAATATATTAAAAAAAAATAAAAAAGTCCCGATTTTTGGAAAGAATGCACGACAAGCTAAGGAACGGCAGGAGAACGGGAAGGAAATATACGGTTTTCGGCGGTCATGTGGCTATTTAGCCAAGATATGAGTTTTATATTATTTTTGTTAATTTTATAATGTTAAACTTTAATAATAACAAATAATTGTTGAGAACTGATTAGCGAGAACTGCTTATCAAAGTTCGCATTGTTGATCAGTTGTTAGAATTCGACCATCATTGTTTGGACTTAATGAACAATGGCATTTTTTGGGATTGGCAACGACGAAAACATTTTGTAACTGTCTCTCAGAGGATACACATAGTACTCCGGGCTAGTAAGCTAGTTAAACAAGTGATGTCATTACAAATCAGCTATTCAGATAATTTAGGTAAGTAATTTATTTATTTATTTCATAAGTACATAAATTTTCTTGAATTTAGCAGACAGTACTCGTATTATTTATATTTTATAGTGGCAGCAAAAAGTCTAGCGCCGGCCTTGAAAGTGACACTTACCACTTATGTTACGGCAAATTCAGAGGAAAAATAATACAAGTTAGTATTGTTATTATTTAGAAAGAAATATAGGATTAAAATAATTTTTAAAATATAGTTACTTTATAACAATCAAATTAATTTAATTTATAAACTAACAATAAAATATGTTCATGTAATTATGTACCTACTTATTGTGTTTGAAAGCAATATGTATATAATAATTTATAATATAATTTTAAATTATTTTTTTTAGATTTTTAACATAATGAGTAAGAAAAGAGGATGCAAATTCAACGATGATCTAAGAAGTGAATTTCCTTTTATTAAAAAAACCAAAAGCGATTACAATATAGACCAAATTTTTAATCAAGAACCCCCCCACACCCCTCTGGCCCGAAACCGGTTTGGCTCAGTGGATAGAGCATCGGCCTGCGGACTCAAGGGTCCCAGGTTCGATTCTGGTCAAGGGCATGTACCTTAGTTGCGGGCACTTCCCCAGTAGGAGGTGTGCAAGAGGCAGCTGATCGATGTTTCTCTCTCATCGATGTTTCTAACTCTCTATCCCTCTCTCTTCCTCTCTGTAAAAAATCAATAAAATATATTTAAAAAAAAAAAGACCCCCCCCCCCCCCCGGTTAATGGTGTCCCGCTTTACCAATGTTAAAAATCTGGTCACCTTAAGTTTGGCTCAAATAAACTCGTAAAAATTCTTTATAGGTTTGAATGTTTTTACGTTAACAGTACTATTGTCCTTATCATCATCTTCAAGTTCTGACTATTTAAATCCCTTGAGTTCTTTCTTTTTTTAACATTTATCTTTATTGTTGAAAGTATTACAGATGTCCCCTCTTTCCCCTCCCATTGACCCCCTGTACCCCACTCCTGTCCCCTCCCCAGGCCTTCCCCACACTATTGTCTGTCCAGGGGCTGTGCATATCTATAACAATCTATAATAATAAAAGCATAATATAGTAATTAGACCAGACATCCTTCTGGACGTCCTTCCGGATAACCTTCCAGATGACCTTCTGGACGAAGCTGCTGCCGTGGGGGCTGAGGCAGAGGCCTGCGGCCGCTGTGGTGGTGGGGGCAGAGCCCCTTGCATGAATTTCGTGCATCAGGCCTCTAGTCTATCTATATATATAAAAACCTAAGTGACCAAACAACCAGTCGACTGGTCGCTCTGACACACACTGACCACCACGGGGAAGACGCTCAAAGCAGGATCTGCCCTCTGGTTGTCAGTGCGCTCCCACAGCCAACCTCCTGTGGCCCCTCCCCCCAGCCAACCTCCTGTGGCCCCTCCCCCCAGCCAACCTCCTGTGGCTCCTCCCCCCAGCCAACCTCCTGCGGCCCCCATTGGCTCCGATTGCTGGCCAGGCCGAGAGACCCCACCCATGCACAAATTCATGTGCACTGGGCATGTAGTCATATAAGTTCATTGGTTAATCTTCCTCTACCCCCTTTCCTCTGAAATATGGCAGTCTGTTGCATACTGAGTTCTAATAACTCCAGTTTTGATAGCAAATCTATTTTGTTAATTCTGCCTAACTGGTTGAAATTTATGGTCATTAGATTTAGTTCTGGAGATGTTAACATACTTGCCATGCTGTTTACGGGTGTGGGCAAAAGTAGGTCTACAGTTGTTCATATGGAAAAAGACATGCAGATTATGATTATTACAATAGCTTTATTAACTCTGTATTTCGTTTACAACTATAAACTTCTTTTTGCCCACCCCTGTATGTAAATTGAATCCTACTTTATTTTATTTACAAAGGGCACATAAAATATTAGCCAATTTCAATGTTTTATTGATGTTTCACTTAAGTAACTGTCTTTTGTTCCAAGTTGTCTATTAAGAGAAAAAACTGTGTAGTGGTATCCAGTGCCTTCCTGGCTGGGAGTTGTTTTTGTCTTCACATGAATAAGATTTCTAGTTTTACAAAGGGTTGATTACTCAAGTAGGCCTCCTATAATTTAATTTTTTAAGTACAATTAAAATCAAAAAAGATTTTATCCATTAAACAACAACAAAAAATGATGAAATACTGCCTGTAAGCAGAGTGTTCCTTTCCAACAGATTGTAAAGGTGTTCCATTGTATTTGCTTAGCTTGCTTTATTCTTGGAGGAGAGTCAGTTCTGACCTACAAATTATCGTAACAAATATTCAGTCAAAAAGATTTTCATCCCTTAACATAAGATATTTTATTTTAAGATCACTGACTTGGTGAAATCGAGGAGGAAATCTGGAAATTTGAAATCTTGCCATTATTTAAAACATTATTTTTTAAAAACTTAGAATTTAGAACTACATAGTAGAACTAAATGATCAAAACAAAAAAGCAGACAGATGGTTGGTTGACATGTTCTTCTTTTATTGGATCAAAAGTTAAAGTGCTCATGGTATGACAAATGTATTATAGTGAAATAATTTGACTATTGCAGTTGTGTATATAAATGAACTGCTGACAAAAACAAATTGCCTGCAGTCCAAATTCAAAATTTAAAGTGAAGAGCCCAAAGTAGAATAATCAGGAAGAAATGATTTTCATATATTTCATATTACTATGAATAACATTTGCTGGTTTATGTACTTAGGGAAGACTTATTTAGCATATCAACTGGAAAGAATTCATAGATTTACACAAGTGAACAATTTATGGTCAATGTCTGCTTATTGATGGGCTGTTTATTTGTATTTCTGATAGGAATAGACCTAATTGGAAGGCCAGTGTCTTTAATCCTTCAGCTGAGTGAGTTAGCATGGCAGCTGGACAAGGGAGAGACTCATGAATAAGCCTGGTTCCAAAATTATGGATTGGCAGAGCTATGTATCACCCAACTTTACTCTAGGAATGGGTTTTCTCGACATTTCTTAAAGCTTAGGTTAAAAATGTGGTCGTGAAGGATGAGGGGGAAATCAGTACTATGAGGGCAGAGAAGTAAGTAGAAGGTGAGGGGACCATATTATGTAGGGCCTGGTAAGAACTTGGGATTTTACTTCCAGTGAGAAGACAATCAGTACTATGAGGGCAGAGAAGTAAGTAGAAGGTGAGGGGACCATATTATGTAGGGCCTGGTAAGAACTTGGGATTTTACTTCCAGTGAGAAGACAAGCCATGGGAGGGTTTTGAGCAGAATGGGTATTAAGTCAGTCATTAACTATTAAGTGCCTGTTGTGTGCCAGATATATTTCCTGCTTCAAAGAGGTTATAGTCCGGGGTACTTGGGACCTGTTTGTTTATTTTTTGTGTTTTTTTCCCCCCCAACTTTAAAAAACTATAGAAGTAATTTATCAGTTCAACAAATTCGAGTGCCATCTGTATGCTAGGCGCTGTTCTTGATGCTAGGGACTAAGAAGTGGACAAAATGCCTGCTCTCATGGAGCATACATTCTAGTGGAGGGGAGATAGGCAATAAACAAATCAATATATAGTTGGTCATTTGATGACGAGGAGTACTATGGAGGAAAATAGAACAGAGAAATAGGATAGAGAGAGTGGAGGTTGGGTTGAGTTTGAAAAAGCAGGGTCAGAAAAAGATCCTTGAGAATTTGTTAATAGAGCACATGCCTGAAGGAGGTGAGAGAGTAACATGCAGATGTCTGGGGAGGAGTGTTCAGTAAGAAGAATTCAAGAGTATTCAAAAGTGCTCAGGCTCTGAGGCAGGATAATTTCTGGCCTGTGTGAGGGTCAACAAAGAGGCCAGTATAGCTGGGGTAGAGTGAGTGAAGAGGAGGGGGAAGTTAGTAGATGAGAATGTCAGAGACGTAAGGGGCCAGATTGACTTGGACTTTGTAAGTCATTTAAGGACTTTGATTTTACCCTGAGTGAAAACGGAAGCCATTGGAGGGTTTGGAGCACAGGAATGAAATGATCCAATTTACTTTTTAAATGGATCACTTTGCCTTCTGAACTCGAAGATCTGAGGCAAGGAGATCTGCAAAGAGTCTATTGTAATCCAGGGAAGAGAAGATGATGACTAAATTAGATTGGTGGTAGTAGAGATAAGTGGTTGAAAATACAGTATTTTGAAGGTAGAGCCAATAAAATTTGCTGATGGTTTGGATGTGGTATGTGAGAGAAAAAGATATCAAGGATGGCCACCGGACTTTTGCCTAAACAGCTGGAGGTTTGCAATTGCTATCAACTAAAATGGAAGAGATTGTGTGAAGAGGAATTTAAAGAGGGGAGGGGATGAAGAGCCTGAGCATGTTAACTTGAGATGCCTATTAGGTATTCAAGTGGAGATATTAAATAGGCAGTTGTATACATAAATCTGGAACTTAGGGGAGGAGTCAGGTTATAGATACAAGTTTGGGAGTCATCAGGTAATAGATGGTATTAAATATCATGGACTGAATGAGACACCAAGGGAGTGAGTGTAAAAAGAGATGAGCATTCCTGGAGTAATTGTGTCAAGTAGTATGAATAGGGTCAAGTACTAGAAGGATGATTACTAACAAATGAGTTTTGAATTTGTGTATGTGGAGGACTTTGTGCCCTGACTAGGAATCGAACCCTGACCTTCTGGCTCATAGGTTGACACTCAACCACTGAGCCACACCAGCCAGGCTGAACATTTTTTAAAGAGAAAATGTGTTTAAGTGCCTGGAAGTAGGAGTCAGAGATAGTTTCTATTTACACACACGCACGCACGCACGCATGCACAACCTTCTATTCTGGTGCCTAGTACATTACGTAAATGATTTTGGATGATAGTGTCCACAAATGATTATTTTCCCTTAGCATTCTTAGTATTTTAAAACTGTTTTCATTAATGTAGTAAAAATGATAAAACTTTTCAATATAGTTTAGTCAATAGTATGTGTATTATCTATTTCAAAAATTTAAAACCAGGTGAAATAAGTTAATCTTTTTAAACTGGCTACTTTTTAGATGACAATAGTTTTTCAATAGATGGCAACATTTTAAATAACTATATAAGCTTCAGTTATTTACACTTTTAGATTCTATTCATGTCAAGTAGGAATTTGTATGACCCTTTTTCTCTTTCTAGGCCTAGATAGCCTTCATCAGGACACTTGGCAGGACTATGTGACTTTTTTCCTTAGTTGCAGTAGAAAACACGTTAACATTAAATTTGCCTTCGTAATCATTTTTAAGTGTATGATTTTGTAGTATTAAGTATATTTAGTGTTGTGTGACGTATCTCAAGACTTTTTAATCTTGCAACACTGCTATGTGACTTTAAAAACAGAATTTTTTCCTGAGACTTTTCTCTTTTTTTCCATATTTATTTGTGTCCTGAGATTTTTCAAATGCTTCAGGGACAGAGCTTTTCTGAGGTA
This sequence comes from Eptesicus fuscus, assembly GCF_027574615.1. Classification (NCBI taxonomy): domain Eukaryota; kingdom Metazoa; phylum Chordata; class Mammalia; order Chiroptera; family Vespertilionidae; genus Eptesicus; species Eptesicus fuscus. The sequence goes on from NC_072476.1 coordinate 71,157,880, forward strand.
GAGATTGCATATTGGTTTCCTCAATTCCCTACACAGAAGGCTGATCCAAACTCATCAGATGGAAAACTTGTCTTCTGTGGCCTTAGAAAGTTTTTATTATTTATTTTTGAAGAACCTAAAAATTAATCTAGCTTTGAGTTGGCATATCTTATTAACACAGTTTAGAAAACTTATATTTATTCTACTATAGTTTATGAATTTCTTGGAGGAAAACCTAATGCTAATACTCAGACTTGATGCACACAGTAACTCTTTGGCATGTCTGTGTTTATGCCCATCTGTTACTGTGGCACCATGCCCATTATTACAGTGGCATGCCAATAGCAGTGAGGTATGTGAGCCAACAAAGATGAATTGTTTGGATGGTATACACTATTCTGTAATACTAATTAATTTTGAGCTGATGAATCTACATGAGATAATGTTAACCAAATACAGTCAAAGTAATGTCAGTGAAAATAAAATTTATTTTGACTTAGACGGAAGTGTATCACAGATGTTTTAGATTACTATTGAGGATAGTTAGAATTAGTGTATATTATGATTCCAGTGATCAGTTTTCTTTTCATAAAAATTTTGAATTTAAGAGAAAAAACAGTTTTCTTGTAGCAGATTATAGATTAGGGAGGAAGTATGGCACTGTAGATTATGGATTTATACTTATAAGGTATTACTTTACAGTTCTTGAAATGTGTTCATATATGCTCAACTTTATAGTAGAAATTGGCAACAATGTGATAAATGTGAAAAATGTTGGTTTCAAAACAAGACAAGTTTAATTCCTTGTCATTTTCTAGTTCTGGTGGTATACTTAAAAGTTATATGAATTAAGAATTTCTTATATGTTGTGTAATCTTTTACTTCTATGTTGCCGTTATAATTTCTAGGCTTCAGTTCCTTATCTATTAAATGGGAATAATAGCCACACATGCTTCATAGAGACTTTGTGATGCTAAAATTAGATAGTATTATCCTATATAATAAAGGGTAATATGCAAATTGACCCTAATGGTGGAACGACCAGTCGCTATGACGTGCACTGGCCACCAGGGGGAAGACGCTCAACGCAGGAGCCCCTGGTGGTCAGTTCACTCCCACGAGGAGCTCCGCTCAGCCACAAGCTGGGCTGATGGCTGTGAGTGCAGTGGTGGTGGCTGGAGCCTTTCCCGCCTCCTCCGCAGCACTAAGAATGTCCAACTGTGGCTTAGGCCTGCAGTCGGACATCCCCCGAGGGCTCCTGGGCTGCCAGAGGGATGTCTGACTGCCAGCTTAGGCCCGATCCCACGGTGAGTGGGCCTAAGCTGGCAGGTGGACATCCCCTGAGGGGTCCTGGACTGCGAGAGGGTGCAGGCTGGGCTGAGGGACCCCCCCGCCGAGTGCACGAATTTTCATGTACCGGGCCTCTAGTAAGTTCTATAAAGTAGTACTACAATCGGTTAAATAAGTTAATTACATATTATTAATGCGTTAGTGGCAAATTAATCCATGATATAGAAGGGATGTAACTCACATGACCAAAACCCCAGAGTTTGCTACAATGAACAAGTTCGTACGTATCTTTCCAGAAAATGTTTTAAAAACCAAATGATAATATATATAAAAACCTCAATGTATGTTGCTTTTCCCTTAATATATCTTGGAGGCCTTTCCATGTTATCATATGAAGCTATTTCAATCTGTTTCATCACTATATAATATTTCCTAGTACTCTTTCATTGGTTCTGTTTTTGAGGGGTATTTGATAGATACCAATTTTTGTTGAGTATAAGCAATACTGAAACATAAATTTTTGCATAATTGTGTGAAAGTATCTATTTGTAGGAAAAAATCCTAGACATAGAGTTGTAGATCAAAGGTTATTACATTTTAAATTATGATACATATTGCTAAATTACCTTCCAAATGGGTTGCAACATCAGTAAAGTCTGTTTTCATTATACTTTTGCCAATACTGGATACCATCAAATTTCATAATATTTGCCAGTCTTATAGTGTAAAATGTTATTACACTGAATCTTATAATTGTGAGTGCATTAAGTCTTCTCCCTCATATGTATTGGTTTATTCTTTCACTGAAATACTTTTAAATGTCCTTTGTTCATTTCCCTATTGGATCAGCTCTTATTGATTAGTTAAGGCTCTTTGTATTTTAAGAAAATGGCCACTTCTGTCAGATGAATCCCAAATTCATTTTATTTTTGTGTTAGTTTATGTCATTTTTAATGCAGAAGTTTAACAAGTTTCTTTGCTTATAATTTTCAGTTTTTTATTGCTTCTGAGATTCCTTCATACTTCCTTCCCCTAAATTCTCACTTAGGAAGTAAGTTTTAAGAAGTCAGGGACCCTACTACTTAGAACAATTCTTGACACATAGTGGATATTGAATAAATTAATGTGCTAGGCCCAGTGATAATTGCATTTCTCATTGTCTTCATAACAACTTATTTGAAGTAGATACTAACCTTTAGATTACTAAGGGTTGAAGTGATGATAGCAATTGTAGACTCTTTAATTTTGTGAACAGTATAGGAGGAAAAGTTCATACATATTTACTTGGATAACTTGTGGTTCCTCCTTTTAGAGGGTTAATGGATGATTAGGTAGCTGGATTTTCCTGTTTTACTCACTCTTTTATTTATTTAGGGAATACTTTGTGCCAAAAACTATACAAGGTTCTGAGTATCATACAAGATGGCACTAACTGAACTGCAAGTTACTAAGCCTTCATGTTGTGCACATAAAACTTACTATGGAGGCCAACCCCTTCAACTGCATAGCAGATAGGAAAGAGCAAATTTTGACTCCTATTACCAGCCTTTTTTTTCCTATATACCTGTTCATGTGTACAATGCAGCACTTGGGGTAGGAACATCTTTTATTTGAGTGGTTCTCAAAGCATGAAGAGGTATAGCTGCCCATGTTATAGAATTTTTGGCAGGGCTTGAAAAAGTTCCAGCTCTCCCCATCTTAATGATTTTGATGCATCCTTTTGAAATGTACCTTTGATTGGAAATTGCTATTCCTTATCACTGGTGAAGGGCCTTTTAAAATTTTCAGTCCATCATGGATAGATACTTCAGTAAACTACAACAAACAATAAATTACTAGGAAAGTGAAATAAAAAAATATGCAAAATATAAGCCTCAATTTTTCTTAGACTCAAAAGGTATAAAATTACATTGTTGAATTGCTCTGTCAGATTTCTCACTGTGCTTGCTCTCAGTTTCTATACATAACTCCTCATGGATTAGTAACAAACATTTGTGGGTTGGTAATGGTTCTTGGACCAGACTTTCTTGGATCAAACTTTGAGTGGTACTGATATGGTTTACAGGAGTGGAAGTTTGTAAAGAGCTATTACAGATTTTTTAAAAAGAGGTAATTTATATTATCTAAAAGTCCCACCACTACTTAAGTTCTTATATATAACTGGTAAATTTTGCTTTTCAATTATAGTTGTTGCTTTATCCTGGTGCTGAAATAAAGTGGCTTCTTGGTGATAATAAGATTTTCTTTATCAATACAGTTATATATTTTCCTCTGTTCTTTGAAACTATAAAAACAGGCATATTTTGAACATGAAAGAAAGGTTATACCACTAAGTACCACAAGGTGTCACTTATGTAAAAATAAAGTTTGTATCCTAGTACTCAAAGCTGAAAAGCCAAATAGGTAAATGAAGAACTAGGCCAATAAAATAATACATTATTTGAAACAGGTATTGGTTTTCAGCAGAGGCAATGAAAATATTGCCAGTTCAGCATTAATTTGAATCAACTCTTGATGTTTATCAGAAAGAATTTTTAAATTTCTAAGTTAATGCAGTCATACATGTTAATAGGCCATATTTGAATCCACGTACAAAGGAGGTAGAACTAAATGACTCAGTACGAGTAAACATATTTTAAGGGTAAGATAGGTGTTACGGTGTTAAGTTTTCTAAATCTTTCCTGTTTTGGTGTTAAGCAAAGAGGAATTTGGGAAGAAATATGTAATTTATATCAGAATTTTCAATGGGTCTTTATGACACATCTGTGAAAAATTGTTTAGTATATCCGGTTGAGACAGTACCTAGGATTTTTCTTGTCTCTTTTCTCTGAACCTCAAAGTTACTGCTCTGCCTGTGTTGACACAAAAGATATTTATATTTGTTGTTGAAGATTGTCTTTTCTATTAAACATTAACAGCGAAACCATTGGCTATCATATTGGGTTCCTGTTCTTTTATTTTTAGTTTAAGGGGGCTCTGGCATCTCAAGCCCAAGAAGAATAAACCAAGTTTCCATTAGGCTATGAATAAGATATACCTGGGTTTAGAGGTTGGGACTTCCTAGAAATGAACACTTCATTATTCATTGTTCACTTCTCTCTCCAGGTAACACTGGTAGAGCAGAATGGTGAAAAACTGTTGGGGAAAACAAAAGGGGGTCAGGAAGAAGAAAATGAATTTTCATTCTTTCTTGATATACATAGTATGATCCCATTTTCTTTCTATTCAGTTCCTATCTAATTACTTTAGTTTTTTTTTCTTAACCCCAGTAAAGTTTTTTAGGTTTCTTTTAGGTTTTTCATTTATAAAAAGTATGCATGATTATTAAGTTACCTGTACAATGTGAGGAAGTCTGAGAAGTTTTAAGAAAGGATTCTAAATTCATTACAGTGAACATTTATTGTATTTTAATATTTGGTAGTTGTATGTCCTCAGATATAGTTTTTACATATTGCTGTCTCTACTATTTACATACTTTTAGCTGTATTTTAATGAGAGAAAAGTCAGTCTTGTAATTATTAATTTTTGTGTCCCACTAGTGGTCACCATTGCATTTAATTTTATGAGTTGCTTGGGAAGGAAGAGTAATTTCTTTTTTCATGATGAATTTCATTGCCTCTATTGTTTTTGGGAAAAAATCTTCTTAGCTTTCATTTTTTTATTTTTTTATTGCAATGACAGAACTAAACATCTATACACATGTGAAAAAACACAGTAAAACTTTTCAATAATAACTTTATGGAGGTATAATTTGCATGTAACAATTATCCACCTAAAGATTATAATTAGATCTTTTGACATAAAAGATCTTAATCATACATTTGTAAAATCACCATCACAGTTAAGAAGATACAGAATATTTCCATCATCTTATGAACTGGGAAATTTTCTTATGTCCTTTTGCTGTCCATTTCTTCCTCTACCCTATAGCACCAGGATATCACTGGTCTGCTTTCTGTCAGTACAGATTAGTTTCATTTTCTAGAATTTTAAGTGAGTAAGTTATGCTCTTTTGCATCTTTCTTCTTTCACTCAGCATAATGATTTTGAGAATTCATCTTGTTGCATGTATCAGTAGTTAATTCTTTTTCATTGCTGGGTAGTATTCCAATGTATGGCTAAGTCACATTTTACTAATGCACATTTAGATTTTTTAAAGTTTTTTACTATTATGGATAAAGCTGCTATGATTATTCATGTAAGTCATTATGTGGAAATACATGTGTATTTCTCTGGGGAGTGGAATTACTGGGTCACATGGTAGGTTTATGCTTAAATTTGTAAGAAACTCCCAGTTTTTCAAAGTTTTGAAAAAGGCTTTCTTTTACATCCTCACCAAAAGTGTGTGAGTTGTAGTTGTTCCATAGCCTTGGCCACATTTGTTATTGTCAGTCTCTAGTGGGTGTGTAATGGTATTTAATTTGCATTTCCTTGAGAACTAATGATCTTAAGTATTTTTTGATGTGCTTATTGGCATTTCTAATCTTTTGTGAAATGTCTGTTTAACTCTTTTGACCTTTTTTTTTTTTTTTTGATTGGCCTATTGGTCTTGCTATAAGTGAGTTATTATATAACCTTTAAAAACGTAAACTTTTGATTTTGAGATAATTATGTAATTACTTCATATTGCAGTTACAAGAAATAATACAGAGAGATTCTGTGTACCCAGTACCCAGTTTTGTTCAATGGTAAACTGTAGTACAGTATCACAACCAGGATGTTGACATTGATATAATCTACCAACTTGTTCAGATCTCCCCAGTTTTACTTGTACTGTGTGTGTGTGTGTGTGTGTGTGTGTGTGTGTGTGTGTATGTGTGTGAGAGAGAGAGAGAGAGAGGGAGACAGAAAGAGAGAGAGAGAATGTTCTATTCCATTTTATCATGTAGGTTCATGTAACCATGATGACAATAAAGTTACTGACAGTCCCATTACCACAGGGCTCTTGTGTTGTCCTTTTATATCCTTCCTTCCCTTTCTTGAGCTTAACCTTTAGTAACCATTAATTTTTCCCCATTTCCATAATTTTATTTCAAGAATCCTATATAATAAAGAGCTACTATGCAAATGGTCATCACGCCCTCATGCCATCACGCCATAACGGCTCAGACACTCAACACTGGGGAGAGAGGAATGGGGACCAGCCAGGCGCAAATGAGCTTGTGAGAGAGGAATGGGGACCAGCCAGGCTGCGGCTCGGGAGAGAGACAAGCCACCTGCCCCGTGGTCCTGGGTGCCAGTGGCTGCGCCTGTGCCTGCAGCCTGGGAGAGGGACAAGCCACACACCCCGTGGATTTGGGCACCAGCGGCTGCATCTGCGCCTGCGGCCCGGCCTGGGAGAGGGACAAGCCACCTGCCCTGCAGTCCTGGGTGCCAGTGGCTGGGGTTTCGGCCTGGGAGAGGGACAAGCCACCCTCCCTGTGGTCCCGGGCGCCTGCGGCCCAGGTGAAGCCGCCTGCTCACGGTCCCCTATGGCTGTGGCTGGCCTGGGAGAAGCCGGCCCGAGTCCTGGGTGCCCGCCGCCGGCCAGAGGGAGGGAAGCCCGGGTCCTGGGTGCCTGCAACTAGCTGGAGGAGGGAATCCTGGGTCCAGGGTACGGGGCGAGGCAGAGGCAGTTAGGGACCATCGGACAGGCAGGCAGAGGTGGTTAGGGGCGATCAGGCAGGTAAGCAGGTGAGTGGTTAGGAGCCAGTGGTCCCGGATTGCAAGAGGCAGTTGGAGATCCCCTGAGGAATCCCGGATTGGAGAGGGTGCAGGCCAGGCTGAGGGACCCCACCCCCCATGCACGAATTTCCTGCACCGGGCCTCTAGTTCTATATAATAAAAGGCTAATAAGCAAATCAACCGAACGGCGGAATGACCGGTCATCGCACTAACCACCAGGGTGCAGACACTCAACGCAGGAGCTGCCCCCTGGTGGTCAGTGCACTCACACGGGGAGCACTGCTCAGCCAGAAGCCGGGCTCATCATGGCTGGCGAGCACAGCGGCAGTGGCTGGAGCCTCTCCCGCCTCCACAGCAGCACTAAGGATGTCCGACTGACGGCTTAGGCCCACTTCGCCTAAGCTGTCAGTCGGAAATCCCCTGAGGGCTCCCGGACTGCGAGAGGACACAGGCCGGGCTGAGGCCCTTCTCGCCTCCTCCAGTGCACAGATTTTGTGCACCAGGCCTCTAGTATTATATAAATGGAATAATGCAGTATGTTAGGATTAACTTTTCTCACTTAGCATATTTATCTGGAGATTAATCAGAGTTGTCTTATGTATCTAGTTGAGATGTTAAAATTGCCTTTACTTAATTCTTTGAATTAGTGAGTGTCATTTGGCATTTCCCTTCATATTTATATTCTTCTTTTGGGGGGAAAGTTGGGGGATGGTATAAATGACACGAAGCTTTTCTTTCATTAGTACTCTTTCTTGAGATATTCTGAAGGAAGTTTTAACTTTTTGGCTTATTAAAATATTTTAATGCTGAGTCAAGGATTTTTCTTATTTTTTAAATGATTATACAGAAGAAATTTTGGAATGAGAGAATATGTGTTTACATTGATATTTTGCCCAGAAATGAGATACAGTTTTATTTTTTTGTTTAATTGGTGGGCTTTATGGCACCATAACACTTGATATTATTTTGTGTAGATTTAAGATGAGAAATATATATCTAATTCAGATATATATAAAAGCCTAAATGACCAAATGATTTAACGACTGGTTGACTGGTCACTACGACACACACTGACCACCACGGGCAGATGCTCAATGCAGGAGCTGCCCCCTGGTGGTCAGTGTGCTCCCACAGCCAACCTCCTGCGGCCCCTCCCCCTGGCTGGCCAACCTCCCGTGGCTCCTCCCCCTGGCCGGCCAACCTCCCATGGCCCCAATCGGCCCTGATTGCTGGTCTGGCCAAGGGACCCACCTATGCACGAATTCGTGCACTGGGCCTCTAGTTATAAATAAGAATGCCCTAACTTAACATTGCCCATCATATTTCTAATTCTTATGAAAATGATTTATTTTAAAGCTATGTTTTGTGAAAATCTAAATTTGGAATTATTTTTTCTTTTATATAGGAATGAAGATCTAAAGCAAATGTTGGAGAGCAACAAAGATTCTGCTAAATTGGATGCTATGAAACGGATTGTTGGGGTAGGTAAACTAGATAATTTTAATTTTTGGAAAATGACGTACTAATTATATTAAATATACATATTAAATAATATGATGAATATCAAATTGAACATGCCATTTGCTTTTCAATATTAACTTAAAATTACCTGTCTAAAATGTTTTGGAAGAAATATTGAAGTGTTGAAATTCAGAAATTTGAGTTCTAATTTTATCTTTTCTGTGTTTTGATTTCCCTACCTCTTTATATCAAGATCTTTCTCCTATGAGATAAAAAGAACTGATCATTTTGCAGACAAGTAGATTATATACAACAATATTTTGACTTCCTACAAAGAGGGATACTAATTATGAATAATTTAAAAGAAGTTTCAGCCCTTATATTTCACTTTTATTCTTCAGATGATTGCAAAAGGGAAAAATGCATCTGAACTGTTTCCTGCTGTTGTGAAGAATGTGGCCAGTAAAAATATTGAGGTACTGTTTTGGTTCATAATTTTCATGATTTTCTTTTTAGGAAAAGAATAATATGCTTTCACTTACTTAATATGCACCATAAGATATTTAAGTATCACTAGATTTTTGCTGATTCTGAGGAAGGTATGTTTACTTAGTAGGAAGTAGTAATATCTGTATAAAATTCAAAATGCCAGCACACATGCCTCCTATTTGTGCATTGTTAGCAACTGTGAGCATCAAGGAATATACCTGGTCCTCCTTTTGAGTCTGGGAAGTTTGGGAGAAGGAACAGTCTCCACTAAAGAATATTTTCAAGGACCTGGTGGCATTGGGGAAGATGTTTTAGGTGGACATAATGGAGTATAACAGGTAGAAATTAAGGATATAGAAAGTTTTTTCCCCTTATAATCAAGTATTATTAATATCCTTAAAGTTATATCTCTTTGTTTTGTTTATGTATTCAGTAGGTATTTAGTCTGGGGTATACAGTGTACATCTTTAACTTATTACAGTTTACCACTAGGTACAATATACATCTTTAAGTTACCACAATCTATTTTCAGATGACATTATACACTACTCTTCCCCCTCCCTGCCCCTGTGGATGCCTGAAACCACAGATAGCACCAAATCCTATTTACACTGTATTTTTTTCTGTACATACATACCTATGTTAAAGTTTAATTAGGCACAGTAAGAGATTAACTGCATTATTAATCCTAATATATAAAAACCCAGGGTCCGTAACATCCAAAACGACTGAAGGCTCGACTGGACTGCCTGCCGCTGCAGGCGTTGTGATCCAGCACTGACTGCCGTGGGGGCGCAGATCAGGCCTGAAGAGGGGCCTGGAGAGAGAAGCAGGGTCTGATCCGTAGCCTCCATGGCAGCTGTTGATCAGCCCTTGCCTCTCTCTTTCTCTTGGGCCTGGCCAGCAGCCATGCCTCTCTTTCTCTTGGGCCTCCACTGGGGCTGCTGATCAGCCCTGCCTCTCTGATCAGGCCCATTGATAGGCCCAGAGACGCTGACTGGCATAGAAACCAACCAATCAGAACCGAATCTGGGTGAAGTGTGAGGAGCCAATGGGTGCCTAGGAGGCAGAGCTTTTGATGCTGACTGGCATAGAAACCGACGAATCAGAGCCAAATCTGGGTGAAGTGTGAGGAGCCAATGGCTGCCTAGGAGGCGTAGCTTTTGATGCTGACTGTCATAGAAACCGACCAATCAGAACCTATTCTGGGTGAAGTGCAAGGAGCCAATGGCTGCCTAGGAGGCAGAGCTTTTAACACTGACTGGCATAGAAACCAGCCAATCAGAACCTAATCTGGGTGAACTGCGAAGGTAGAACCTAAGGTGGGGGATGAGGAGGGGTTTTAAGGGCAACAGCTGTTTGGTGTAAGATGTAAGAAAGCGGTTCAATTTTTTAATGACCAGTTTGGCAGTATAGTGCATATGGCTGGCTATCAGTCCAGATATAGGGATTATGTATTTTTGTCTGCCAAGAGCATCTCCTCCTGATGAAAAGGGCCCCCTCCCCCCATTTAAGCAATCCTATCCTATATAACCTGTCTATACTATGCTAATTAGACCAGATCGACCGTCCATCTTCTGGACATCCGACTTTTGGACAAAGCCATGGTGGTGGGGGCCAAGGCAGAGGCCATTAGGGGCAATCAGGCCTGCAGGAGAGGGCAGTTAGGGGCGATCAGGCCAGCAGGGGAGAGCAGTTGGGGGCGAGATCAGGCCGGCAAGGGAGGGCAGTTAGGGGTGATTAGGCAGGCAGAGGCAGTTGGGGGCGAGATCAGGCCAGCTGGGGAGAGTAGTTGGGGGCGAGATTAGGCCAGCAGGAGAGGACAGTTAGGGGCGATCAGGCAGGCAGGCAGAGGCAGTTAGGGGCAATCAGGCAGGCAGGCAGAGGCAGTTAGGGGTGATCAGGAAGGTGAGCGGTTAGGAGCCAGTGATCCCAGATTGCGAGAGGGATGTTGACTGCCAGTTTAGACATCCCCCAAGGGGTCCCCGATTGGAGAGGGTGCAGGCTGGGCTGAGGGACACCACCCCCTCCCCCGTGCACAAATTTCATGCACTGGGCCACTAGTAGTACATATAATAGAACAATGATAACAATATACTGTAATAAAAGTTAAGTGAATGGCTTTGGGGTTATTATTAAGTGAAATAAGGATTACTTGAACACAAGCACTGTTATTGATACTTTAACAGTCAGTCTGGTAACTATGATGTGATTGCAGTATGCATAAGCTGGATAAAGGGATGATTTCACGTCCTGGGCAGAACTGAGTGGATCGGTGTGAGTGGATCTAGTTTTTCTTTGTTTGCTTAAGCTTTAATTATCATATCTAAGAAACCGATGTTAAATCCAAGGTCATGAAGATTTATACTTGTCTTTTTCCAAAGAATTTTATAGTTTTAGTTTTTATATAAAGGACTGCAATCCATTTTGAGTTCATTTTTGTGTATGGTGTTACCTGTTTTTTGTCACTATATTTTTGCTGTTCTAGAATTTCTTATATATCGAATTATACAGTACAGTATGGAATCTTGTGTTTGACTTATTTTACTTAGGAAACTGATTCATCTATGCTGTTTTGTGTATTCACATTTTGTTTCTTTTTGCTGTAATCTGGATATCTCACAGTTGTAAAATTTATCAGTTGAAATAAAATTGGATTGAATTAAATGCTCTGTGGGCATATGTTTTAACTTGTGTAAATATCTGGGAGTAGGTTTGTTGCATTTTCTGGGAGGTATATGTTTAATTTTTAGAAAATGGTGCAGTGTCTGTATGCATTCCAACCAGCAATATATGAAGAGCTCCAGCTGGTTTGCATCCATTCCAACACTTGATCTTGTTAGACTTTATGGTAACTTCATTGTGCTTTTAATTGCAACTTTCTGGATATTTGGTGATGTTCAGCATCTTTTAATGATCTTAATGGTCAGTCATATATCTTCTTTTCTAAAATATTTGTTTGCCCCCTGTCCAGGGGGCTCAGTTGGTTGGAGCATCATCCCAAGCCTTTGGTTGGAGCATCATCCCAAGCACCAAAAGGTGGCAGGTTCGATTTCCGGTCAGGACATATAACTAGGTTGTCGGTGTGATTCCCAGTAGGGGCATGCACGAGAGGCAACTGGTCAGTGTTTCTCTCTCTCTCAAGAAAAATCAATAAAAAAATATCCTTAGGTGAGGATAAGCTTTTTAAAAAAATATTTGTTCAAGTCTTTAGCCTGTTTTTACTTTTTTGTCTTATTGAAGTGTAAGCATTCTTTATATATTCTGACACAAGCCATTTGTCAGATAGATGGTTGTTCACTATTATTTATTTTCTCCTGCTTTGTGGCTTTCCTTTTTGTTTTCTAATGTCTTTTAAAAGTCAAACATTTGATTTTGATAAAGTCCATTTTACTGATTTTTTTTCAGTGATAATTCAGGCCATTTTATGACCTGTGTAAGAAGTTTTTGCCTAACTTATTGTCACAAAGATTTCTCCTGTTTTTTTTCTAAAAGTTTAATAGTTTTGCCCTAGCTGGTTTGGCTCAGTGGATAGAGCATTGGCCTGTGGACTGAAGGGTCCCGGGCTCGATTCTGGTCAAGGGCACATGCCTGGGTTTCAAGGTTGATCCCCACTAGGGGGCGTGCAGGAGGCAGCCAATCAATGATTCTCTCTCTTCATTGATTCTTCTATCTCTCTCTCCCTCTCCCTTCCTCTGCAATCAATAAAATATATATTAAACAATAAAAATAAAAGTTTACTAGTTTTCTCGATGACATTTAGATCTATGATCCATGTCATGGTGGGGTTTCCAAGATGCCCCACAGATTTGATGATTCATTGGGAAGATTCATAGGAATCAGGATGTGGTCGCACTCATAGTTATGATTGATTAAAGAAAGATACATAACAAAATCTGGTACTAAAAGAAATGCATAGGACGAAGTCTAGAGAAAACCAGATGCAAACTTCCAAGAATCCTTTTCTAGTGATTTTCCCAGTGACAATCAAGTCTTTCAGCATCAGTTGTAATAAAATGTGTCAAGTGTTGTCTACTAGGAAAGCTCATTAGAGACTTAGTGCCCAAGGCTTTCACTGAGGGTTGTTCATGTAAGCATTAACTGCTTAGCATATACCAAAATTCCAGACTCCCAGAAAGAGAGCAGATATTTAGCGCAAACCACATTGTTTATGTGTAAACCACACTTATTAGTTAGGGAATGAGGGAATATCCCTAAAATTGAAATTCCCAGATACCAGTCAGGCCCAAATTGTAAGCAGACTTTCTGTGGTGTGAGGTAAGATTTGAGATCCCCCTCGCCCCCCAGCCCCCAGATACTGAGTTATTCTGGTATCATTTATTAAGAAGACTATATCTTTTTCCCATTGAATTACCTTGCCATTTTTGTGAAAAATCCTTGATTATATTTTTGAACTTTTTTCTGTTTCATTGATCTATCTGTACGTCCTTATTTCTGAGCTCTTGGACTGTTCTGTCTGATAAGAGTATCTTACAAGCCTGGGGTCTTGAGCCATGGTATACCAGTTTGTCCAATCGTTTATACTAAACATGTGATTTATGGTGAAAATTTGCTTTCCTTCTATGCTCAGGAGCTTTAGTTACTAATGTCATAGATACTGATGACAGTGTATGTGCGTTAGGCGTACAGCACCTACGTGATCCCTAAAAAAAAAGCCTGGACAATCTGTCTTACAAAGTTCTACTGGTGGTCAGCTCTTTATACATGGTTGTTGTTTTTTTATACTTTGTTGCTGAAGGAATTAAGCAGGTCTTAGGTGACTCCACTGGCAGAAGAGATCTTGGAAACTTGGACTTTTACCCTATATGCTGTTTGCTTTGGCTGATTTTACTTTTGCTCTAATGAACCATAACCCTGGGTATAACATCTTTCTGAGCCCTTTGAGTTCTTCTAGCAAATCATCAAGCCTTAAGATAGTCTTGTGGACTTCCAACACAGGACTATTTCCAATTTCTATTTCTTCTTGGATCTGTGTTGGTAATTTGTCATTCAAGAAATTTATTCATTTCATCTAGGTTGTCAGTTTATTTGCATTAAGTTGTTAACATTCTCCAGTCTATGAGGACAAGGTAGCAGAGAGGTTAAATTATCTGACCAAGGTCATACAACTAGTATGTGGAACAGTAAGAGTCCAAAGCCAAGTAAGTTGGCTTCAGAACCAGTCTTAGACCATTCCCCTTTTAGAGCCATCCTTCCTGTTTGATTCCTTCCTCCTTTTTACACCTTAGTTCGACCTCTAATCAATATCTGGTATTAGCTGTCCTTTGGGAGATATCTGGCATTGGTATAAATTTTTTATGTTTTAAACTAGAGGCCCGGTGCACGAAATTCTTGCATCGGGGGGTGGGGTTTGTCCCTCAGCCCAGCCTGCACCCTCTCCAATCTGGGACATTCCTCTCACAATCCAGGACTGCTGGCTCCCAACTGCTCACCTGCCTGCCTTCCTGATTGCCCCTAACCGCTTCTGCCTGCCAGCCTGATCACCCCCTAACCCAGTGGTTCTCAACCTTTCTAATGCCACGACCCTTTAATACAGTTCCTCGTGTTGTGGTGACCCCCAGCCATAAAATTATTTTCGTTGCTACTTCCTAACTGTAATTTTGCCACTGTTAATGAATCGTAATGTAAATATCTGCGTTTTCTGATGGTTTTAGTCTCTACAGCAGCAGTTCTCAACCTGTGGGTCGCGACCCACAGGTTGAGAACCGCTAGCAGGGTCGCCTAAGACCATTGGAAAACACAGATATTTACATTACGATTCATTAACAGTGGCAAAATTACAGTTAGGAAGTAGCAACGAAAATGATTTTATGGTTGGGGGTCACCACAACACGAGGAACTGTATTAAAGGGTCACGGCATTAGAAAGGTTGAGAACCACTGCCCTAACCACTCCCCTGCCAGCCTGATTGATGCCTAACTGCTCCCCTGCCAGCCTTTTTGCCCCTAACTGCCCTCCCCTGCAGGCCTGGTCCCCCCCAACTGCTCTCCCCTGCAGGCCTGGGGCCCCCCCCCCCCCCCAATGCCCTTCCCTGCAGGTCCGGTCGCCCCCAACTTCCCTCCTCTGCCGGCCTGGTCACCCCTAACTGCCCTCCCTTGCAGGCCTGGTCCTTCCCAACTGTCCTCCTCTGCTGGCCATCTTGTGGTGGCCATCTTGTGTCCACATGGGGGCATCCATCTTGTGTGCTGGAGTGATGGTCAATTTGCATATTACTCTTTTATTAGATAGGATATGGGTAGAAATGACCAAGTTCTTAGAAATCTGTAGTCAATAAACTAGTTCTCCTTGAACTTGTAGTCTTCTTGTTGTAAACAGAAAATTCTGTACTAGTTATTGTTCATTCAAAGTTGTTTGTACTTTTCAGATAGTTATAATAGTTGAACTTTTCTATTTGTTCATTGTTTTCATTTACAATCAGATTCTGGTTTGTTGCATAATGTTGCAACAAAATGTCACTAGAAGCATAATTACTAGTCTATTTGTTTGAATTTCTTTTGTTATTGAAATACTTTGTTATTTTTGAAACATGCTTAATCTTCTAATGTTGTCGGAAAATGACATAAGCTTCTTAAGAGGATTGATGTTTTATTGCTATCAAGTGCAAAATTCATTTTTATAAGTACCTGCTGCCTTAGACACACAGTTGAGCTATACGTCATCTGCCATTTGATGTTAAATGATGCCAAAAGTGACCTAGTAAGCAGTCGGTGGTTATAGTACAAAAATAATCAAAGGTTTAGTCAATAACTCATGAAGTTTGATGTACTAGTATTGATAAACTAATTAAACAGTTCTGCCTGTGTTCTTCCAGCCTACTGGGGCTCTGCTATGATTAGCTTTACAGCAAGGAGTGTTGTAACATTGAATGAAAGTAACTGATCAGAAAATGGTGTAGTCACGGAGCTTTAAGTATTCCCATTTCTGGTCACAGAATGGTTTCAGGGAAAGTAGGTTTTCTCTGCACACCTGCAGCCAGTCAGTGCATAGGCCTCTTGTGGTCAATATTGATTGATTCTTATAACAGAACTAGAACAAATTTAGTGTTTTGCAACCTTCTGTGATTTAATATTGTTATGCTTTTTGCTGTAACGGTCACAGAATCCTTCTGTAATAGTGGGTAATTATAGCAATACCTACTAGCTCAGCTGTGGTTCTGAATTTTTCAGTGTTGCCAATATAAACTTCTGGATATATTCTGGAGTTTATAATTCAGCTTTAAAAGTTGGCTATACCAGTTTGGTAAATAAAGGTGTTAACTAAGAAATCACAAGAGGATGAGGGAATGGGTAGACTCTAACCCATTCTTTCAAAACTTTCCAGAAAACTGTGGACTGAAGTCTGAATATAATTAGTTAGGAGAAAGAATATCCAAAGTCATTAATTTTTAAAAACCCTACAAGTTAAAGACTTTAGAGGCAATCTTTATAATACCTATCATTTCTTCACAGTATGTTGGTGTCCTCCTAAACATCTGAAAAGATATGAATTATAACCATTGGTGGTAAATTAGACCCTAGATGTAGCAATCTATGAGAAATGTCTTAATTTATTTTCAGTCTACCATTGGGCTGTGATGTTTCATTCAGCTGATAATTATTGAGCTCTTACAATATGCCAGGCATTGTGATAGGTACATTGATAAGTACTGGAAATATAGAGATAAATAAGGAATGATTTCTGTGCTAAGTAACCTTGTGTTCATTCCAAAGTTGATTTGAGAAACAATCTTACATAAATACATCTTGTGTATTAATTTGATATATTGAAATTGCTATATATAAATTAGTTAACCTGCAAATGTTAATTGCTTTTTGATCCTGTTGTAATCTTAGGAACTTTAAAATCTGGTTGGGGAGAAAATCATTGATACCTCAATTAGATGAATGCTTCTTAAACTGTAATTTAAGAATTTTTAAAACATATTTTCATTTAAAAAAATCTAAAACATTGGGTATATTTTGGATCATTTGGTTGCCATCTTATATACTTTTATACACATACTTTTTGGAACCCATTTGTATTTTTGTGTAAGATCATTGGTTCTAAGGGATTATTTAAAGGGTTCATAAAAAAAAGGTTCATAGTCTTTCAGTGGCCTAAGTGGGTTAATAACATATGTAGATGTGAGATCATCTGGGTGAAACTGCCATTGATTGATTGATTGGCATTCAGAGGTGTGGTTGTTTTTAGGAGTGAGTTTGTTCTTGATTGGCTAATGCTTAGAAGCAAGGAGCTGTAACAGATTGGTTGACTTGCAAAAGTTTGTTCATTTAGTGAGTTTTATTAATAATAATGATGTAGAATGTATGCTCATTAAGTTTTCACTTGTGCTAATAAAATTTTAAAGAGCAGCAAAATAGGTCAGATTACAAATTAAGGTCTAAAATTATCTTAGGATGCCGTGACGGGTTGAATTTAAGTTGTTGAACATTTCTATAGGTAAATGTAAGATCTTGCCCTTCTTTTAAAAGAAAAAGAAAGAAAAAAAAAACCTCACCAGGACAGTTTTCAAGTGTGGCTTGATTTAGTCAGTAGAATATTTGGAAAAGGTGTGTTGTCGTAATTAAGAATTAGTTGTATCACTGGAAGCACCTCATCTGGAACAAAGTCTTAACAAGTTTGTTCTTAACCTTCATTTGTAGTTTAGAATGTCGTACTGAAAGAAATATAGACAAATTGGAGTGAGTTCAGAAGGGAGCAAAAGGATGGTAAAGGAACTCAAAAACTATGCTGTGTCAAAGGAAATTGGAGTGGGAAGAAAGGGAGGCCATGCAGTTGTCTTTAAAGTAGTCTAGATGAGTTAGTATGATATAAAATGTGGCCCAGTGTAGCACTGACTTTCCTTTTCAGCATCAATTCCAGCTATTTTTAACGACTTCTATTCATTTCTCATGCTCTCTGAGCATTCCATAAACTTTTAGGTATGTACTATACTGATATATAAGGAAATTAATCAGGCAGTGGTATCTGAAGATATTTGAAATACAGGCTATGAGCAGTGCCAGAAGGAGGCAATTGATGGATTTCAACTCAAATTCTAATTTTCATTTAATTTTTCTGTTTATCATAGTTTTGTTATAAAGCAATTAAATTGTCTTGAAAAACACTTTTCTGAACACACTTCCATCCTTTGGCATTTTTGTCACATGTTATTCTTACTGTGCTGAAGATATTATATAATATATATTGGGATGTGAATATTACCATAGAAATAGATTTGGAGCTTCAGCACCTTATGACAGATGAGGAAACATAATCTACCACACCATATAATTAGTAGGCAGAACCCAAGTTCTTTGTATTATTTGTATCCCTCATTTTGAAACTATTTTTTTAGTTCAGTTAATATTTGAATAGTCTTATTAGTTTTGCTCAAGGACGTTTTTTCCCCTTGAGAGGAAGAACACCTTGGTAGGATGTTATTATTATAGGTTGGATTATTAAAATTCCTATTTCACAAGCTTTTTCTGTTACCATTCATTATCCTATAATATATATAGGGTGGGGCAGAAGTAGATTTACAGTTGTGAGTACACGAAACAGTGTAATTCTTGTATTACTATTTATTAATTATTGCATTATTTTCTATATGAAAACTATTTTTAACCCACCCAGTATTCATCTTTATTTTATAATCTAAGCCATGACCAGGCTCAGTTATTTACTTCAAGAAAATTAAGAATGGATTTTGGTATAGAAAATACTGAATTTTTAATTTTCACTCTGGCTAGGATTAAATGATTTTTTTTTTTTTAACAGATCAAGAAGTTAGTATATGTTTACCTGGTTCGATATGCTGAAGAACAGCAGGATCTGGCACTCTTGTCCATAAGTACTTTTCAGCGAGCTCTGAAGGTAAATAATAGAGTGAGCAGGCAAATAGCTACAAGGTTTCTGCACAGTTGAAGATGTGTCATTTAAAGAAGTGGAGCAATAATTCACTAAATGGCGCAGTAGTGTTTTGAAAGAGTTAAAAGGCCTCTCACAGTGCCTATTCAATACCCTTAGAAAATAATTTATATAACCAACTGGACCTTGCCCTGTATGTTTCAGTTTGTGTTTAGTATAATGATCATCATGCATCAGAGAACTCTTCATCATTATACTAACTAGTTGTTGAAAGTGTACAAAGAGGGAACATGACTTTTTAAAGTCAAAATTTATGACCTGTACCATTTTATTATTATGAAACTCAAAAACTTAGTATGTTTAATAATAAATGATTAACAAGAATTATAATCATTACTTTTCTTATTAAACATTATTCAGAGAAATAAACATTTATTAATCCTTTTCTTTTTTTACCAATTTCCATATACTTATTATTTATTGTAAATTAAGTAGCTTTCCCCCTGCTATTTTTACATTGCACCCTATAAGCATCTATTAACTAAGTCATAAAGATGTCTTTGAAATACTGTAAACTTGAAATTTTGATGAATATTTTTGCATAATTTTTAGGACCCAAATCAGCTAATTCGTGCAAGTGCTTTGAGAGTTCTGTCAAGTATTAGAGTGCCAATTATTGTACCTATTATGATGCTCGCTATTAAGGAAGCTTCTGCTGATTTATCACCATATGTTAGGAAGAATGCAGCCCATGCAATACAAAAATTGTACAGGTAGGTGCCTTGTTAATAATGCCAAATATTTCTAATATTATATGAAATGCTCTATAATCTGTGGAGGCTTATTTTTTTTTAGCTCTTTTAACTAATCAGTTCTTATACTAAGTAGTGATTTGAAGGAGTTAAAAGAGTGACTGTGTTTTTCCCACCACAAAAATTCTTTAGACAACTTTGTTTAGGTTATAGAGACC
Organism: Eptesicus fuscus; assembly: GCF_027574615.1. Taxonomy (NCBI): domain Eukaryota; kingdom Metazoa; phylum Chordata; class Mammalia; order Chiroptera; family Vespertilionidae; genus Eptesicus; species Eptesicus fuscus. Next base: position 71,177,603 of record NC_072476.1, read on the forward strand.
CTACACAGGTTTTTACTTGTGAGCCTGTTAAAGCCTGTAATACTTTATAGATTTTATAACTTAAGAATAATCAGAATTTAAATTCTCATTTATATGGTCTACCTCTCATGTACACATACACATATATTACTAGAAAATTATTATTATTTTCAGTTTACTGTAGGGTAGGAATCGTAAGTATGTTATCTTCTCAACTCTGTTTCCCTTTCTTCATCTTTGGTCCTGCAGTTTCCTTCCTTGTCTGATTCTTTCTCAGAGATATTTTAGTAAATAATTTTTTAAATATAGCTCCATACCATATTTCTATGATACTTATTAAAATACCATACACTTCTTGCCCTAACCGGTTTGGCTCAGTGGATAGAGCGTCGGCCTGCGGACTCAAGGGTCCCAGGTTTGATTCTGGTCAAGAGCATGTATCTTGGTTGCGGGCACAAGGGTGCAGGATGCAGCTGATCGATGTTTCTCTCTCATCGATGTTTCTAACTCTTTATCCCTCTCCCTTCCTCTCTGTAAAAAAATTAATAAAATATATTTAAAAAAATAAAAAAAATAAAATAAAATACCATACACTTCTTGATCTCTGTGATAAACATATTGCTTAAGTAAAAATAATACTATCTGCAATAATTTGGTATTATTTTCTGTTACCATTAATTCCACAGGTTTTTGTCAATATTATTTTGGTTCCTGGTGTTGTGAAATACATATAAAATGTATGAAAAACGTAGATGTATTATCACACATTTGAGGAAAAAATCAAACATATGCTAAATAATTAAAGGCCGTCTATAATTGAATATGATATTAACATATGATATATATGTACATACAAAGGCACACTAACAATACCTGTAATAGGATAGGGCTCAGAGATTATCATATGGGGTTTCATAATGTAAAGATGTAATGAAATGGCATTAGTTGGGAAAGACTTCCTGGAGAAGGGAGACTGGGGCTGAAATTTGAAAGAATTAAAAGGTTTGAATGTTCAGATAATTATTATAGTAATAAACATAAAGATAAATATCCTATATAATAAAAGCCTAATATGCTAAGTGTCTGGTCTTCCATTCAACCAATCAAAGCGTAATATGCTAATGATATGCAGAGGCTGCTCAATCGTTTGCTATGATGTGCTCTGACCACCAGGGGGCAGACAGTCAACCGGTCGACCAGTCACTATGACGTGCACTGACCATCAGGGGGCAGACGCTCAGACTGATAGGTTAGCTTGCTGCTGGGGTCCAGCTGATCAGGACAGAGCAAGATGGGTGGACATGCCCTGGAGCCCTCCCGCGGTCCCTCCCCGGCTGACCAGCTTCCCATATCCCTCCCCAGCCTCGATTGTGCACTGGTGGGGTCCCTCGGCCTGGCCTGCATCCTCTTGCAATCAGGGCCCTTTTGGAGGATGTTGGAGAGCTGGTTTCAGCCTGATCCTGCAGGCATAAAAGGCTAATATGCAAATCAACCAAATGGTGGAACAGCTGGTTGGTATGATGTGTACTGACCACCAGGGGGCAGACACTCAATGCAGGAGCTTCTCCCTGGTGGTCAGTGTGCTCCCACAGGGGGAGCGCCACTCAGCCAGAAGCCGGGCTCACAGCTGGTGAGCCCAGCGGCGGCAGTGCTAAGGATGTCTGACTGATGGCTTCCAGATTGCGAGAGGTCACAGCCTGGCCTGAGGGATCCTCCCAGAGTGTACAAATTTCGTGCACCGGGCCTCTAGTTAAAAAATAGATAAAGTTATATCATGCTTCTCACTCATTATCTTTTCTTGTTTATAAACTTGCAGAATAAGATTGAAACTCACTGTGACGGTTTAAAAGTTTATCACAGGGCTCCATTTTCTCTCTCCCCTTCAACTCTTACTCTTCTTCCCTTGGATTTACAGTCTAGTAGCTCACTACTGCCTGTTATTCCTCTACATAAAATGTTTTTATCTCATTACCATCTCTTGTTCCTCCTTCAGTCTCTTATCTGGAAAATTTCCTCCTTACTCCAGCTCTAAAGTCAGTTGTTTAAGCTTCCTCTGAGATGTCACTTCCTTAAGAAACTCTCCACAACCCTCCTGTCTTTATTGTAATTCTCGCTTTCCCTTCCCTCTTTAAATGTTTCTCAATATTTTTGAAATGGTTAGTTTCATATAAAGTTAGAATTAAAGGAAAAAAATTAATGTATGTTCTTTTCTCTTTATGTTTTAGCCTTGATCCAGAGCAGAAGGAAATGTTAATTGAAGTTATTGAAAAACTTTTGAAGGATAAAAGCACAGTAAGTAATATATTCTTAAGTTCGAGTACAATTATACTTTATTTACACAGTATCATTTTACTGTTATATATTTGATGTAATTATTCTTATTGCTTTTTGAATTGTATAAAAGTAGAACATTACAATCCTTGAAGAATAAAAGTATCCACATAAAGGGAAGGATTGCATTTAAAATTATTTTTTAACAATAGAGTGGTGAAGGCCTGGGGTAGGCTAGAAGGGGTCAATGGAGGGAAAAGGAGACATACGTAATACTTTTAACAATAAAGATTAAAAAAAATATTTTGTTGGTTACATGTTTCTTCATCAGAATCTGAAGAAGAGCAAGTTGCTAAAAAAAAATCCTTTCTTTAATCTGTGGCTGAATTGTTAACTGCTTTTAGTGCCAAAGTTTTTATTTCAAGCAATGATTTATTAGAGTTTGTAAAGGCTGAATCACCTGGGAACAAATAATTACTTTAAAATAAAGTTTTAAAAAGCATTAGAGATACTGAAAAATTAGAGAAGTGTGTTTTAGTATTAGAATTTTTAAAAAATACTGAACATTTTCATATGTACAAGACTTTTATTGACTGGTAAGAATGATCTGACTGGCTAATATGAGTCATCTTTTAGGAATGGGCATAATTCTGCCTTCTTTCCTTTTCACTCCCATTCTTTGTATGTGGTGATAATGAGATCTAGGAATAGTGATGACCCATGGGTTCTGTGAGCTGACCTCTGGAGGAGCTGATATAATGGTTTCTTTGATGAAGGCTTCTGCACCAACCTATATGGCTCTACTATTGAGGAAAAGGCTGCCAGCTCATTTTAGGATAATATTAGCAGCTATCCAAATACAGTAGCTACTAACCCCTTATAGCTATTGTTGATTGGTGTAGTGTATGATTTATCATGGAGAATATTCAATTTGCACTTGAGAAGAATGTGTATTCTGTTGTTGGGTGTAATGTTTTATGTTTGTTAGGCCTAATTAGTTTATAGTATTGTTCAAGTCTTCTGTTTCTTTGTTTGATTTTTCTGCCTGGTAGTTTTATCCATTATTGAAACTGGAGTATTGAAGTCTACTGGTATTATTGTAGAGCTGGCTATTTATTTTTTTAATTCTGTCAGTATTCATATATTTAGGAGCTCTGATGTTTGGTGCATATATGTTTATAATTGTTTTTTTCTTCCTTTTGTCATTATAAAATGTCCATTTATCTCTAGTAATACTTTTTGTTTTAAACTCTACCTTGTCCATTGTAAGTACAGCCACTCCAGCTTTTTTATGGTAGCTGTTTACATGATACATCTTTTTCCTTGCTTTTACTGTCAACCTGTTGGTATTTTTAATTTAATGTGTGTCTCCTGTAGACAGCATATTGTTGGGTTTTGTTTTTTAATCCAGTTTTGAATATATGCCTTTTGCTTAGATTACTTAATCCATTCATATTTCATGTTATTATTGATATAGTTGAATTTAAAGCTATTTTACTTGTTTTTGGTTCTTCATTCCTTCTTTACTGCTTTGTTTTTACATTAAGTGAATATGTTCTGTTGAACATTTTAATTCCTTTAATGAGGTTTTCAATATATATTTTTAAAAATATTGTATTATACATGGGATTATACTTGGAGGTTTTATTCCTAGGCCATCCAGCAAATTTATTTTAACCTATGATGTAAGCAGGATCTTCATTGTATTTCTTCTATAATATTTGGTATAATTTAAGAGATAAACATGTATAGTTTTGTTTAATAAATAAATATATTTCAAAGAAAACAGAAAATCCTCAGGGTCAGCATGTTACTTAATGCAGACATATTATAGGCATTTCCTTTAGATTGACACAAGGCAAGGATGCCCACCTTCTCCACTACTATTAAAAATTGCACTGAAGGTGTAAGCCAATATAATTAGACAAGAAAAATTAGTCATAGGAATTAGAAAAAAGGAAGTACAACAACTTCTCTTTGCAGATAATATGATTCATTTTCTAGAATAAATCATGAAGAATAAAGAACAAAACTAAATCAAACAAAAAAAGAGCTCAGTAGAGAAGCAGGTTATAGAATTACCATACAGAAAATCAATAGCTTTCTTATATATCAATATAGCAATAGCTTTCTTATATACCAATATAGCAAGTTCAATTATATAATGATAAAGCAATTTCAGTTTATAATAGCATAAAAGTAAGACCAAGATAAAATGCAACCCTAAACCACTGCTTAACTCAGTTGTCTCCATCTCATTACTCCCCATAGAGGTACATTAGCAATTATGAAACAACACTTTCTCTGCATTCTGGAAAGGAGCTAATAACTAAATATATTGTGGATAATGTGAGCCACATTTCTTAATGTTGGGCACTTTGCAATTTAATCATGTCTGATTTTTTTCTGTTTCTTACCTGTTTTCAATTAACTACTTTATTTTTGAAGTCTCTTGTTCATTTCTGTTTTCTGTTTTTGAATTTCTGATTCATGTAATTTTTCTGTTCTCCAAATACTGCTTTGAGGGTGCTTATTAATTCATTTGGAGTGTTGTGTTTGTTTTCTTTTGCTTCATCATTGATTATTTTGTGGGTAATTTTCATCAGTTGAATTGTTTTGATTTTCTGTTTTTAGTACTTACAGATTACTTTAGCATCTTTACATTTTTTTTCTGAATAGGGTTGGTGATGTGAGTTTGAGGAACTTTGCAAAATTCTAGTATAAGAGCACTCTCTGTCAGAATAGCGGAATAACAGAATAGCAAAGTATGTTTTTTTAAAAAATTAGGTGGCTTTTTTTTTTTTTTTACTTTTTTATGGGAAGGGCATCCGTAGAAAGAGATATATGTCCTAAGATTATTTTGATTATTATTATTTTTTACTTTTAGGAGCCTGAATTTTTTCCTCTTTTTTTTTTTTTTTTCTGTCACCTTACAGTTTCTATGGTGTTCCTTTTCCTTGACTCTTAAAAGCATCCTTCCTCATAATCTGCTTTGATCTACCAGGAATCATTTGCAGTATTTTCACACTTAGAGTTCTCTTTCTGCTGTTGCTATTAGTTACCTTTTATACCTACCACCAACTCCTGTCTGCTTTGTTCTGGGCAGTTTTATCAGACTGAGATAGGTCTCTGTGAAGTTTTGTGACATAAGCATGAAAGATAACTCTGGGATTGAGGACTGACTTTTCTACTTACATGTAATTTGAAGTTTGGAGATTCTCTGTGTTTTAATTATACTTAGGACATAGGTTTACATTTTTAGTTTTTCTGGGTTTGGAATGGAAGATTCAGATCTACCTAGGTTTCAGTAGTATTTAAATTAGTTTTGAGAATGTTTTCTGATTTCCCCCCCCTTTGTATGATTATAATCTCTTACAGATAGAATGAAAATATTCTTAGATCTATAGAGATATTTATGGATCTTATCTTTGTTATTACTTTTGCTTGTTGTATGTAATACTTCATTGAAGGAAGACAGTTATATTTCTTCTTTCCCCCAAATTAATAATGTCAGCATTGACATTTAAAATCAACAAGAATTCTGCCCTGGCTGGTTTTGGTCAGTGGTTAGACATCAGCCCACAGACCATAGGGTTGTGGGTTCGATTCCCGGTCCAGGGCATGTTACCTGGGTTGCAGGTTCCCCAACCCCAGTAGGGATGCATGGAGGAGACAACTAATCGATGTGTCAATGCTCCTTTCTCTCTCCCCCTCCCCCCTCTTTCTCTCCTTTCCCCTCTCTGGAAATCAGTGGGAAAAATATCCTTGGGTGAGGATTAAAAAAAAAAAAAAAGAATTATAAATCAAGTTTGTTTAAAAATTTCCTAATTAAATGAACCAAGGTCCAATTTATTTCCACATTGTGAAAAAGAATGTATTCGTTATTAACGGAGCTTCTTGGGATCATTATCATGATGACATTGCTGTTGCTGCTGATAAGTATAAACTTGAAAGGTGTTAATATATTTAAAAAGTTTTCTTCATTTAACCTCTGTTAATTTTTAACAAATATATATTTTTAATTGATTTCAGAGAGGATGGGAGAGGGAGAGAGAGATAAAAACATCTGTGATGAAAGAGAATCATTGATCGGCTGCCTCCTGCACGCCCCCCACTGGGGTTCGAGCACACAACCTAGGCATGTGCCCTGACTGGGAATTGAAACATAACCTCCTGGTTCATAGGCCAACATTCAACCACTTAGCCACGTCAGCCGGGCTGTTGCTTATTTTAGCCTAAGAAGATTTTCCTACAATTGAGATAAGTCTCCAAGAAAACTAGTTCTATAATTCTCACTTTAAGGAAAGGTGGAATATATACATATTAAAATATAATAGATTGGCTTTTCTCTTTTACTAGAGAAAGACCGATATTTGTCATATGACTAATTCTTTACTAAAAATAAATCGTTTTGGGTTTAGGAACATAGTTATGGTAATATAACTGGAAGAACATGTTAGTGTTACTTCCCTAACTAGTGTTTGAATATATCTGTAAATTTTTAAAAACTATACTAGAAACTTCATAACTACAGTCAATGAAATTAAAAGGGAACATTTTATCTATATTCCCCAATCAATGGTTACAAGTTTTCTTTATATAATTTCTTCATTTTATATTCCTACATTTACCATTTTCATCCTATTTTCTCTAATTAACATATCCTGAACACTTCTTTACTACAAACCTTTCCTGATTTTCAGTTATAAATTCATTTTTTAAATTTGTAACACTTTTTTAATGCAGAAATCCATATTTGTTGAGCAAGTTAAGGATAGCAGCGGACGGTGTCTCTTATTTAGCACACCTCAAAAGCAGGCTGGTACTTATTTGTTTTTCCTTCTACATTAATTTTAAAGAAATTCTTTTGATGGCATTTAACTTTCTAATAGAAAAGAATGTTACTTAGGAAGACAAATTTGATCCATGGCTACTGAAAAACTGAGTTGTTTATTTTTATTCATGAGAAAGTTTCCACTTCTTAATTTAGCTACAAAATGATGTTTAATGAATATATTGTTCATAACTAAGCTGTGGGGATAAGACACCATTTTCTAAGTTATTGATTTAATGTTGGTAAAAGCCTCACTGTTGTGGGCAAAAAAAAACCACACCTCTGAGTTTGTGCAGATGTTTTGTTGTGATAGATCTATTATCCAGCTATTAGAAGATAAATGACGGATCTTTCCCATTTTCCATGCCTCAAGAAAATTGAAATAAGAAGGGGAATATCATTTGGGCTGTATGATTAGGGCAGGTTGGATGGCCATTAATTTAAGAGAAGAAAATCTTGGCAGCATTGGCCAGCTTATACCATACTATCAATCAAACCTTGATGCACTTCTTGTGATGACCCAGCACTCTCAGGTTTTTGCAACGTTAATTAGAATTCATGACAAAATAGATGCAAGGAAACGTTTTGTACCCTTCATAATTTTATAGAAAATTTATTGTTATTAGTGGAACCATTTGCTTAGTGTGATTTTTTTCATTACCAGCTTGTCAACTAGCATAGATAATCTGGAGAAAATATGAACTCCATAGATGGGGTGTCACTTTTGTTGATGGTTCATGTAGTTTACCTTGGAGCACAGCTAATGGCTGAAGTTCATAGCAACAGCACAGAAAAACGTGGCAACCAAGGGAAGATAAATGAACCATGTTTATTGCTTTAATATAAAAAATACATAAATGGAAAACTGCATTTGAATTTGATGAGCTCATTGCTAGTTTTGTTGGAGTGATTTATTTTTCTCCTTATATAAACAGCTACTATTGACATAGTGGGATAGAAATTAACTGTCTTTTTTTGGTTTTAAAATCTAAGTAGATAATTTTATTTTAATTCTGGGAGTTTTATAGAGAATTGAACATTTAACAGATCCTAATTATTAATTCTTCTGGCAGTGTTTTAACCTAGGGTAAGTTAGTTAAAACCGTACAATGAAATATCTAAAATAGCCAGTTTTATTTTGCAAAGGTATCTTTTTTACATTCTTCCTAATTATTTATCTATTTCCTTAAACTTTATTTGTACTTACGTAATTATTTTCTTTCATTTTTCATGTTCTTTGTTAGTACTTAAGAATTATTTTGTATCTATAGTTCTTGGTTTAATAGATTTAATAACATGTGGTAGCTGATTTTTCTTTTAATTATTTGGTATCTACCAAACACTTTGAAAAAAAGATACTTTAGGCTTAGGCAAAATAACTTGATTTTACACAATTCTTAAATTTAAACTTTGTTGAATTATTATTTCAATTCCATGGATTTTATTCTAAGTGGTATTATTTATTTTTGTACTTGAACACCTTTTACCAATTGATACAGATATGCCTATGTATAAAACATATATAAATATAGATATATTTCACAATTGCTAAGTCATTATATAATTTGATGCTATAAACTACTGTTTTAAGAGATTTTAAAATGATATTAATTCTGCCATTTTGAAATACGATTATCACAGAATATAATTTTTAAAGATTTATGAAAAAGACATCAAAATATAAAGTTGTAAACACTAACTTAACTCCCTTTCCATATCAATAGCAAATAGAAAATTATATGTATAATACAGTTTTATATAGTTCACACAAATAGTCAATTCTTTGCTTTTTCAATTGAGGTGTATACATGCTGAGACCAGCAGGCGCCAGTACATGGGCAGAGCTGGAGTCAATAAATGCAGCTTCACGTTTATGCTGATTGGTAATTCATAAAATCCCCACAGGACTGGAAACTTGTTTAGCATAATAGCAAGTCTATATTCTGAGCTGTTTTCTTTCAATTGTATTGTTGGTTGCATATTAATAAACCAAATGTCAGCCAAGTAGAGGGACAAACATTAAAAATATGAATATCATTGTATCTAATATTTTTCAAAAAGTACCGTTTCAGTATATTATTTCAGTAAGTTATATTTCTACTTAATTGTGTATTGTAAGTCATTGGGGAAATTTTAGATACTAAAATGAAGATCCCTAGTGTTTAGAAAGAATATGATATTAATTTATTTTTTCAAAATTGTTTTATATTGTTGGCTATCTATATATATATATATATATATATATATATATATATATATATATGTCAGTGGTACATATATAAAAGTATTTGTGTATCATATATTTTGCTTAGCTTGTATTTTTATGCCAAAGAAATCTTGATTTCACCACTTTGCAAAAGCATGAGAATTCCAAAAACAGCATTTATGGTTCATTAATTGGTCTTAGAGATAGCTGCCTTTTGTTGGTAATTCATTATTTCAATTTAAGCACATAAGTGATAAAACTGTACTAAAATTATAGCCTGCATTTTCTTTGTAAATAAATTATATTGGTAAAAACAGGTGGATTAAAATGTGTAAGATGTGAAAGTGCTTTTGTTTCAAAAACATTTATGAATTTCTCATTCACAGTTTAAGATACATTCATTGTGAAATTATTGTCATTCTCATTGTAAACTGATATGACGTGGTCATGGTTATTGTCTTGATTCTTTTTCTGAATGTTGTCATGTACTAAATAATGACTCTTTAGAATTTAGGTTAGCTTTAAAAATGAAAAATGTGCATGATGAGTATATTTAATACATATGTGAACAATTTGTAGAAGTTTAACCTCATGAAATAAAAAATTACCTAAATTTCTAATATTAATATTTCAGAAAAATATTAGTTTTATATACATGTTACAACTCTTAAAATTATTCTTTTAGGGAGTGACACTTTAAAATTTGTTATTTAAACGTATAATCATTTATTATTATTATTACTTTTTATTCATACATTTTTAAAATTTATTGTCTAAAGTTTTACTATGTCTCCTTTTTCCCCAACTGAATCCCCCCCCAAGCCATTCCCACCCCAGGCAGGCCCCCACTGCCCCAGTGTCTGTGTCCATTGGTTATGCCAATATGCAGGCATACAAGTCCTTTGGTTTCTCTCTAACCCACCCCCTTCCTTACCATTTGTCTCTGGATCTATTCTTGTTCATCAAATTATGTTGATCATTATATCCAACATATGAGTGAGATCATGTGATATTTATCTTTCTCTCACTGGCTTATTTCGCTTAGCATAATGCTCTTCAGTTCCATCCATACTGTTGCAAATGGCAAAAGTTCCTTCTTTTTTATAGCAGCATAGTATTCCATTGTGTAGATGTACCACAGTTTTTTAATCCACTCGTCTGCTGATGGGCATTTAGGCTGTTTCCAAATCTTAGCTATTGTAAATTGTGCTGCTATGAACATAGGGGTGCATATATCTTTCTGATTGGTGTTTCTGGTTTCTTGGGATATGGTCCTAGAAGTGGGATTACTGGGTCAAATGGGAGTTCCATTTTTAGTTTTTTGAGGAAACTCCATACTGTTTTCCACAGTGGCTGCACCAGTCTGCATTCCCACCAGCAGTGCAGGAGGGTTCCTTTTTGTCTGCATCCTCGCCAGCACTTGTTGTTTGTTGATTTGTTGATGATAGCCATCTCGTTGTTTTGATTTGCATCTCTCGGATGATTAGTAACTTTGAGCATGTTTTCATATGTCTCTGGGCCTTCTGTATGTCCTCTTTCGACAAGTGTCTATTTAGATCCTTTGCCCATTTTTTTGTAATCATTTATTATTAAGTGACTGAATATTTTAAACATTGGTTGTCATAATACTGATTGCACCTCTGTAATGCCTGAGTAGAATCTTTGACAGTGGGAAACTTTTTTTTAATGAGTTACTATTTCTTTCTATTGCAGCTGGTAGCTGGCAGTGTTGTGATGGCTTTTGAAGAAGTATGCCCAGATAGAATAGATCTGATTCACAAGAATTACCGCAAGCTATGTAATTTACTAGTTGATGTAGAAGAGTGGGGACAGGTTGTCATAATCCACATGCTGACTCGATATGCTCGTACACAGTTTGTCAGTCCTTGGAAAGAGGTAAGTGTTGAGTAATCTTCCACTTACAAAATATACTAAGAAAATGGATGCGCTTTAAAAATGTGTATAAAAATTAAGAGTAGTAAGTTATAGAATCTGTGTATTTAAGGAGATCTCATTTTTCTCATGTTCTTTTAGAAAGCAGGAAACCAATATAAATGCAGGGATAATTGGTCATTGTTTTGTCATTAGAGGATATATATTTAATGGCATAATGTATAAAATTTAGCTTATTCTGCTTAAAAATTGAAGTATATTTTGAATTATCCATATATAAAAGTCATGTCACATAGGGCTCTTAAATTGATGCAGTTTTACTAACCATCTGTGCATTTATTTTATAAAGTTAATTTTATTTATCATTTAGCTAAGTAAACTTTTGATGGCATTTGTGCTGGATTAAGCATCATGTCCGTGCTGCAAATGTCTTGGCCCCTTAATGTAAATGGTGACTTTGACAATAGATTTTTGTTGCTAATAGCTAGTTGTTTAATTTCAGCCAGTACTTTTCCAGATTGCTATTCAGATTTTTTTTTCCTGTTGTATAAATAATTTTCTTACCTAGCCACTGTCACTATTTGATAAAACTTTTTATTGTACTTTCCTGTCAGCATCAAATCACTTTTAGTAGCTTTATGCAAATGATCCTTTGCTTTGTCACTATGTAGAAATTGGAGTTAAAATATATACATTTTTTACCATATCTCCTAAAAATATATCTTTGTAGTTTGTCTACTTATTTATGTTCCTTGAATTTAATTTCATTTTAGATAAAATTCATGTTTGAAGCTATTTGCCAAACAAAGAAGTTAACTTTAATACTACATATATATTTATTCTTTTGACACATAATTTAAGAAATTGGTACTATATGCATTCTTTATTTTTACATGTTAATTCTGTGAACCTTAGTTATTATTACAAAAATGAGCTGAAACTCCGGTCATTGTCCTGGTACACTGGAATTGGGCTAAATAATTTCTTATCTTTGCTACTTATTTGCAATCTGACCTAGGCTTTATTCTAAATTATGTGGTTAATGGACTAATTCAGTAGTTTTCAGGTGTGCTCCTCTGCCCTAGGATGCTGTAGTACTGCAACTGGACCAACCAAGAGGGTGGTGCTCTAGAGTCTCTAGACTGTTCCAAACGGAGCAGGCTTTGCCTTTGCCTACCTTTCATATGCAGCTTTGCATATAATTTCCTCTAGAAAGATTTCTGGGCTAAAAGAAAAGAAAAACCCCCAGTAAAATAGAAGATTTGTAAAGGTTTAGCTAACTATAATCGTGTATATTCTTAAAAACATAGAAGCAATTCAAGAACATTGTGAAATAAATGGCATCTTTTTCATAACATCTTGGTAGCCCCTTTAGAGCCAATTACTGGCAACCATTTAATTTCATTTGTTCTTATGGTTATAAGTTTTACTTTAGATAACACATTTCGCTTTATTAATTTAAAATGATACCAGTTCACCCACAAATAATCAAGATAACAGGCTTGTGTCTCTTTGGATACACATGTTTTGTTTATTACCAGTGTAAAAGATATGAAAGGTCAACCTTTATGGTATCATTAAAAGTAAGGGATCGTTGCCCAGCCATTGTGATTCAGTGTTTGAGTGTCAGTCTATGAACCAGGAGGTCTTGGTTCAATTCCTGGTCAGGGCACATACCCTCGACTGCTGGCTTGATCCCCAGTGTGGGGCATGCAGGAGGCAGTGGATTGATGATTCTCTCTCATCATGGATATTTTTATCTCTCCCTCTCCCTTCCTCTCTGAAATCAATACATGTGTGTATTGATATATATGTGTGTGTGTGTGTGTGTGTGTGTGTGTTTGTATATGTATACTAGTATATAAGGGATTGTCAAAGATGTTAGATTTTTAGTACAAATACATTGTACAAAAATAAAGTTCAAATGGATTATCATCATTTAGACCATGTTTATGCTCACTCTGTCACTTAACCCATCTCAGACTTTCTGTGCCTAGTTCAGTTCTGTCTTATAGAGAAACTTTTGAGTGAGCAGTCCAGCCACTTTTAGTCTTGAAGACTTTTTGGCCTAGACTTTAAGTTGCATCCAGCTTTTTAGGACTCCATATGGTGATTTTAACTTTAAAAGTTGGCAAACTGAATTATAAAGCAATGTTTGATCATACCTGGAAGGAACTTAGAAATATTGGGGATTTATATCTGCTCTCATTTTTCACTTCTCTTGTTGTAAAAAGCATACCATGAAGTAAAGAACATTATCCTATCTAATAAAGAGGGAATATTCTAATTGAATATTATCCTATCTAATAAAGAGGGAATATTCTAATTGAATATTATCCTATCTAATAAAGAGGGAATATTCTAATTGACCCTCACATCATTGCAAAGATGACAGTGCCTACAGCCAATAAGAAGGGAATATTCTAATTGACTGCTCCGCCCTCAAAGATGGTGGTGCCCAGTCGTCTCAGCCCCGCTGGGGTGGCAGGCACGCAGCAAGGCCGGGCCTGCCCTCAGATAGGCCTGGCCGCTCTGTGCACGCCTCCCTCCAGAGTCCCCCAGACCCTTAGCCCCCTCAGCCGCCCAGGGACGGCCCAAGGCACAGGCAAGCCTCGGATGGCAGCTGCCCAGCTGCCCAGGGTTGCCTGAGACTCAGGTAACCAGGGCTGGCCGAGGCTTGCGCTGCTGGCAGTGGCAGCAGCAGAGCTGTGATGGGGCGTAGCCTTCCACTGATTGCCAGGTTGCCTCCCGCCCCTGAGGCCTCCCGGACTGTGAGAGGGGGCAGACTGGGCTGAGGGGCCCCCCCCCCCCCCCCCCCCCGGCTCCAGTGCATGAGTTTTCATGCACTGGGCCTCTAGTAGAATATAAAGATAAAGTGGAACAGTACTCTAGCAAAGTGCTGAGTTGTTACCATCATTTTTTATCCTGTTACCATCAACATTTGAATGTGTGTGTGTGTGTTTTTTATGAGATTGGCAGAGTACAAAGGTATTCATTTTAGTACTCTCATCCTTTTTTACATAACAGGCAGAAGTCACTTGTATAAATGCTATATGAACACCACTGTACGATATGTAAAGGCTATTTATAAGTGAGAAAAATATCACTGAAGTAATATATTGACTTAAGTTATATAAAATAAAAAACTGCCTAAAATACTGAATTCATTAAAATTAAGAGGTTTCCTTCTCAATACTAAAGAGAAAATATGAAAAATAACACTTGATTCTTTGTAGTTAGCAAGTTAATACTTTGTTTACTTTCTTATGTTGTATTTAATTTGAGATAGGGCAGTGGGAATTATTATACCCATTGTATAGATGAAGAAACTGAGGGATGTAGTTTTTAATGACTCACCTAAGACAATTTTACTTTTAAAAGGTAGAGCCAAAAACAGAAACAGGGTAATCTGATACTTAGGTTAACATTCTTCCCATATATTCTATTACCCATAACTTTTAAATTAAAGTATCCTTTTGTTTACTTTAATAAGTTTCTATGTGTTTGCTTATTATGTTCCAGTCAAAGCTGATATTGAAGCTCCCAATCCATAATACTCAGATATTGCAATTAGCTAACAAACATAATTAAATTTGCTTTTCACAAAGAGAGGTAATATTTCTCATTGAATTCTTTAAAACAGTGTTTAAAAGAATTGTGTTTATGGGCTTGAAAGGTAGCAAAATTGTTTTTTGAGGAATTAAAAATTAGGGCAAATACTTTTTGAGATGAGCTGATGTACATGCATTTGTCAGTAAGTTCTCAAATGAATACATCATATACAAATAGGCTTCTTCAGGGGCAAAAGAGATTTTAATTTAGTTTATTTGCATCATTATAGATCAGTATTTAGGCTGTTTATATGTAAATGGATGAATTGAGGAACAATTAAGTGTTGACAAAGTAGATTTCAGTCATATCAATTGCAGTGCATTTTCTATAATTTTTCTAACTGACATCTTTGATGATAAATAGTGGATGCCAAGTCAAAGCCGATTATACAGAGCACTAGGAATTCATGGGTCTGTCAGGGAGAAGACCGATTGACTTTAAATTTACATATTAATGAGAAGATTTGTTAAGAGGATGCTTGACTATAGAAAATAACAGCGTATTTATAGGGCACGACATTTTATAAATAAAGCTGATGCAGGAAAATGGAAATTAAACCTTTTAGGTTAATAAATTCAAGAGACTGCTAAAATGCATATTTGCATTTCTATTTTCTTAAATTTACCTTACTCTTTGCAGTCCTAGTGGGTTGTTTTTTTATTCTAGGTCAAGTTTGTATAATTTTCAAGGACATAAAATTACTTAAATATTTTCTTTGTGTCATTCAGGCTATTATAGGAGAATACTTGAAGCATAAGTGTAAATCTCTAAGACTAAAGTTGTTTTTGTAGAAGTAATGGACTTTAGAAAGTGCCATAAAACATCAAGTAAATTTTATAAGTGATTAAAAAAACAAGCTTTTAGTGGCATTAATTATAAACTGAAATAAAACTCTGGCATTAGGTCTGACAGCAATGTTTCTAATTTTATTAATCTATCTCTTTAAAGTTGAACTTTCTCAAGGAGATGACAGTTTTGTGAGAAATATCAAAATACTTTATTAATTTGGAACTTAAAACTGTATAACTTCACAGTTCTTTTTGCATATTGAATTCAAAATATAATTCTGGTGGCAGTATGTATGCCTTTTGAAATCTGGAGTGATTCATCTACATTTATTTCTCTCAATGTATTAGTACTTCAATGATAAAACCCTTTGTAGGTGTAACAAAGTTCCAAGTTTAGATTTTTATTTTAAATTGTTTAAAGTATTACGAATAGTAGTACATATGCCTCCTTTTTTTCCCCACTGACCTTTCCCCGGCCTCCTCTTACCCCTCCCTCCTGCCGCACATGCCCTCACCCGCCCCCCCGCCACCAGTGTCTTGCATCCATTGGTTATGTTTATATGCATGCATACAAGTCCTTTGGTTGATCTCTTACCCACTCCCCCCACACCCTCCCCAGCCTTCCTGCTGTAGTTTGACAGTCTGTTCGATGCTTCTTTGCCAAGTTTAGAATTTTGTTTCAAGTATCCTATATAATAAAAGCCTAATATGTTAAGTGTCCAGTCGTCCATTCAACCAATCAAAGTGTAATATGCTAATGATATGCTAAGGCTGCTCAACCGCTCGCTATGACATGCACAGACCACCAGGGGGCAGAAAGTTGACTGGTCAGCCAGTCACTATGACATGCACTGACCACCAGGGGGAGACTCTCCGACTGGTAGGTTAGCTTGCTGCTGGGGTCTGGCTGATCAGGACTGAACGAGACAGGCCAGACATGCCCTGGAGCCCTCTTGTGGTCCCTCCTCGGCTGGCCAACGTCCTGCATCCCTCCCTGGCCCCGATTGTGCACTGGTGGGGTCCCTTGGTCTGGCCTGCGCCCTCTTGCAATCCGGAAACCCTCGGGGGATGTCAGAGAACTGGCTTCAGCACAATCCCGCAGGCCAGGCCGAGGGACCCCACTGATGCACGAATTCATGCACCGAGCCTTTAGTTTTTAAAATAAGTTTCTTTAGCTTTTTAGGGATAGGTGTAAAATATGAACTCATCAGAACACAAAATTCATATATTGTATATAGTTCTTGATTAGCAGTTTTTTGAAAATACAAAGGCACTTTGGGAAAGGGTTCAAAACTCCACATTTAGATCCTGTCTTAAAGGACCTAAGTGTTAGAGATGATTATTTTTGTTGAGTTTTAATTTTCTTATGGGTTAATTTTTTTTTGTAAATTTTGCTAGTGGACTATTTTTTAATCTTACTATTCTGTGGAACTTTAAAAAAACAAAATTAGAGTTGTGATAGAATCATGCTTTACAATGTGAATAAAAAATTTTTGTAAACTCAGGCAACTATTGATGAAGGGTTCAATGTGCAGTTTAATGGAAAACTATGGATCATGTGCTGATGATATTGAAATGAAGCCTCCGTTAGTTACAAGCATTCATTTGAAAGATTCCTTATTCTTTTTGGTTTTATTTATTTATTTATTTTAAATAATTACCTTTTTTATTCATATACTTTTAATGAGATTATTGCCATTGCGTACATTTTTTTTAATTCAATTTTTATTGTTGAAAGTATTATATGTCTTATTTTTTCCCTATTAACTGTGCTCCCTGCTTCCCCCCCAGGCCTTCAACCTATTGTCAGTGTCCATGGGTTATGCATATATGCATACAAGTTCTTTGGTTGATCTCTTCCCACCCACCCACCTCCACCTTTCCTCTGAGATTCCACAATCTGTTCCTTGGTTCTATGCCTCTGGATCTATTTATTTTTTATTGGATTTATTTTTTAACTTATGTTGACTCCTAAAATCAGAGAGTTAATACAATCAAAGCTATTCCATTAATGCGGGCTGAAACTGTAAGTTCATGAGGTATAACTCATAAAGTTAAAACTCTCTGATTGAATGAGAACCACTCTAAAATGCATTCTGCTTAACAAAAAGCAATGATTTTCCATCTTTAGATAGAGATTAGTTAGTTTTCATATAATTGGGACCCTTCTTTTTGATGCCTTGGAACCTTTAGGCATAAATTCAACATGAGTTTATTTTATTTCAGAGAAATTTGGAAAAATGCCTTTTGTAGATTATTCAGATTTCTCAGTTACAAAAATTTGGAAACCCCTGCATTCAGAAAACGTGTTTTTTATATTCTGGAGCTGAACATATAGTTATAAGAAATGAGAAGTGTTGTGGGCAATTGAACACTGCATTTTCATAGTGGCTCAATACAAAGTTACTGGGCACAGGTGTTTCTGTAATTGTGATGTATTGAGGGAGATTCAGTGTTCAATGGTCCTCAAACCCACACTTCTACCTGTGTGGTATAGTGGTCACTGGGCTATGGTATAAAACATGTAAAGTGAAGAGCATAGCAGTTACCTCACAGAAGGAAAAAATGTCTCCAAGCCAGTATTCATATCCTTGGGTGTGTTTTTTTATATAGACCCAGTTTTGGGGGAAAGAGATTTTTTCTTTCTTTCATTTTTCTTTGCAAAAAATATTAAATTTAAAATTTTATTACACATGACATTTTTCTGCTGAATGTATTTCTCTCATAAGGTATGCTATTCATATTGAATAGCTATTTTAAGTAAGTGATTATGATCATGCTAATCACCTACCTATTTTGGTCTTGTCAGGGACATCTAACCCAGGGTCAGGTATACTACCAATATATTGCTGTGGTATATATGAACTGAATGTTTATGTCTCCTGAAACCTATTCATTGAAGCCCTAACCTACTGAATGGGAGAAGATATTTACAAATATACATGTAATAAAGGGCTATCCAAAATATGTAAAGAACTCATACAACTTAATAAAAAAAAACCTCAAAAACCAACAACAAGCAATCTAAAGTACGACATTTTAGATAATTTCTTTTTTTTTAATCCTTATACAAGGATATGTTTTCATTGATTTTTTTTTTTAAGAGTGAGGAAAGGGGGGAGAGAGACAGAAAGAGAGAAACATCAATGTGAGAGAGAAACATCGATTGGTTGCCTCCGTAAGCAACCCAACCGGGGATTGAATCCACAGCCTAGGTGTGTGCCTGACTGGGAATTTTGGTATACAGGACAATGCTCCAACTGAGTCACCAGGCCAGGGCTTAGATCATTTCTTTTATTGTTATAACTAGAGGACTGGTGCACGAAATTCGTGCATGGGGGGGAGGGGAGGCGTGTCCCTCAGCCCAGCCTGCACCCTCTCCAATCTGGGACCCCTCACAGTCCAGGACTGCTGGCTCCCAACTGCTCGCCTGCCTGCCTTCCTGGTTGCCCCTAACTGCTTCTGCCTGCCAGCCTGATCACACCCTAACCACTCCCCTGCCAGCCTGATTGATGCCTAACTGCTCCCCTGCCAGCCTATTTGCCCCTAACTGCTCTCCCCTGCAGGCCTGGTCACCCCTAACTGCCCTCCCTTTCAGGCCTGGTCACCCTTAACTGCCCTCCCCTGCCGGCCTGGTCACCCCTAACTGCCCTCCCCTGCCAGCCTGGTCACCCTTAACTGCCCTCCCCTGCAGGCCTGGTCCCTCCCAACTGCCCTCCCCTGCTGACCTGATCACCCACAACTGCCCTCCCTTGCAGGCCTGGTCCCTCTCAACTTCCCTCCCCTGCTGGCCATCTTGTGGTGGCCATCTTGTGTCCACATGGGGGCAGGATCTTTGACCACATGGGGTCAGCCCTCTTGTGTGTTGGAGTGGTGGTCAATCTGCATATTACTCTTTTATTAGATAGGATAGAGGCCTGGTGCATGGGTGGGGGCCAGCTGGTTTGCCCTGAAGCATGTCCCAGATCAGGGTGGGGGTTCCCTTGGGGCATGGGGCGGCCTGGGCGAGGGGCCTGTGGTGGTTTGCAGGCCGACCATGCCCCCCAGTGACCCAAGCGGAGACCCTGGTATCTGGGGTTTATTTATCTTCTACAATTGAAACTTTGTAGCCTTGAGCAGAGCCAAGCCTCCTGCTCGCTCTGTGGCTGCAGCCATTTCTGTTGGAATTTATTTATCTTCTATAATTGAAACTTTGTAGCTTTGAGTGGAGGCCTGGGCCGGCCAGGGCTGCAGAAACTTGGCTTCCTCCATTGCCAGGGGCAACCCTAGCCTCCTGCTCTCTGCAGCTCTGTGGCTGCTGCCATTTCTGTTGGAATTTATTTATCTTCTATAATTGAAACTTTGTACCCTTGAGTGGAGGCCTGGGCCTGCCAGGGTGTGTGGAAAGCTTGGCTTTTTCTATTGCCGGGGAAACCCAAGCCTTCCTCCTGCTCACTCTGTGGCTGCAGCCATCTTGGGTTAATTTGCATACTTGCTCTGATTGGCTGGTGGGTGTGGCTGGTGGGCGTGTCTTGTGGGTGTAGCAGAGTGATGGTTAATTTGCATATTACTCTTTTATTAGATAGGATAATAAATATGTACAAATAGATTTTATGTGATTTACTTATTTTTTTCCATAGTTTTATTTATTAAAACTTAATTTTAGATAACTGTAAATTTATATGCAGTTATAAGAAACTAGAGGCCCGGTGCATGAATTCGTGCACCAGTGGGGTCCCTCGGCTTGGCCTGCAGGATTGGGCCAAAACTGGCTCTCCGACATCCCCCGAGGGGTCCCAGATTGCGAAAGGACGCAGGCCAGGCCGAGGGACCCCCACCGGTGCACAATTGGGGCCGGGGAGGGATGCGGGAGGTTGGCCAACTGGGGAGGGACCGCGGGAGGACTCCAGGGCGTGTCCAGCCCCTCTCTCTCAGTCCTGATTGGCTGGACCCCAGCAGCAAGCTAACCTACTGGTTGGAGTGTCTGACCCCTGGTGGTCAGTGCACATCATAGCAACTGGTTGACCGGTCGACTGCCCCCTGGTGGTCAGTGCACGTCATAGCAAGTGGTTGAGCAGCCTTAGCATATCATTAGCATATTATGCTTTGATTGGTTGAACGACCGACCAGACGACTGGACACTTAGCATATTAGGCTTTTATTATATAGGTTAATAAGAGATATCTGGTATAACATTACTCATTTTCTTCCAATGGTAGCATCTTGGAAAACTATAATTACAACCAGAATGTTGATACAGTCAAGATTCAGAACATTGCCATCACAGGAATTCTTTATGGTGTCATTTTATAACTAAACCCACTTTCTTCTCTGTGCTTAACCCTGCAACCCTTAACCCTTTGCACTCGCTTGCTTTTTTCTCGATTCCTTTATTCTAATGCTAACCGTGTCGAGTCACACTCGACATCCGAGTGCAAAAGGTTAATCCCTAGCAACCACTAATTGTTTCTCAATATAATTTTGCCATTTCAGAAATGTATTATATCAATGGAATTATATAGTATGTAACCTTTTAGGATTAATTTTTTTCTTTCAGCATACTTCTCTGGAGATTATTCAGTAACATGTTTTTTATTTATGAGTGGTATTCTGTGGCATAGATATTTAACCAATTGTTTAACCATTCATCCATTGAAGGACATCTGGGTTGTTTCCATTTTGGCTAATAAGAATAAAGCTGCTGTGAATATTTTGTGTGCAGGTTTTTGTATGAGAATAAATTTCCAGTTCCAAGTGATAAATGCCCAAGAGTGCAATTACTGGGATATACAGTAATTACAGGTTTAGTTCTGTAAGAAATTGACAACCTGCCAGAGTGACTGTAACCTTTTGCATTCTTACCAGCCATTTATGAGTGATCAGTTTCCTCTATGTCCTCACCGTCATTTGGTCTTGTCACTATTTTTTAAATTTAAATGGAGCCATTCTGATAGGTATGTGGTGATATCTTGCTCTGGTTTTAATTTGCATTTCCCTAATAGCTAATGAAGTTGATTATTTTTCATGTTTGCTGGTTGGATTTTTTTTTTTTTTGCCATTTGTATATCTCTTTGATGAATAGTTTGTTGATATCTGTATTAGTTTTCTAGAGCTGCCATAACAAAATAGCACAGACTAGGTGGCTCAATCAACAGAAATCTATTTCTTATCATTCTAGAGGCTAGAAGTCCAGTATCAAGGTGTTTGCGGATTTGGTTTCTCTTGAGGCCTCTTTCCTTGGATTATAGATGTCTTCTCTCTGTGTCCTCACACTGTCCTGTCCTGTGGAATCTCAGAAGTCTGACAGCCCTCCTTTATTTTGTCCTGTCTCTCCTCTTTAGTCCAATTGGCAGTGTCTCTACGAGTAAAATTCAATCTCTATTAAATCCATGAGTCGTACCCATGATCTCTTTTATCAAATGGTTTTCTAGACATACCCTTGGCCTTCTTTTCTGAAGACTTTTTCTTGATTTTTGCCAAAAAGATATGCTGAGAAACTTCCAAATCTTCAAGTTCTGGCTAACTTTTGCTTAAATTTTTTCAATTTATCTTTCTCATATTACAGTAAGTAACAAGGGGAAAGCAGGCTGACCCTTCAACCCTTTGCTTAGAAATCTCCTCAGCTAAATATTCAAGTCCATCACATTTAACTTATACTTTTCACAAAACACTAGAACATAATTCAGCCAAGTTCTTTGCCACCTTATAACATGGATTGCCTTTCCTCCAGTTTCTAGTAACATTTTCCTCATTTCCATCTGAAACCTCATGAGAATCAACTTTCACATCCACATTCCTACCAACAGTCTCTTCAAGGCAATCTTGGTTTTTTTAAACATGCAAATCAAAATTGTTCTAGCTTCTTCCCATTACCCAGTTTTAATGCCACTTCAATATTTTAGGTATTTATTACAGCAGCTCCCCACTTCTCAGATGTTGGGATTTACTGGTTATCTTTTTTCATCCAGTTTGAGATCCTTTGGGCTCTTGGAATGAAGAACTATTTTTGATTGAACATGGAAATTGTGGGTATTATGAAATTCTTGATCTTATTCATACTGGGGTAAATACCTTATTATTATTGCCAGGTCATGGTACAGTTCAAGTTCCCTCCTCAGTCTCCATTGATTGTCACAGAGGTTGTGGTTATTATTGTTGCTGTGAGTGAATGTGTGATTTCTGGCTCCCCACTAATACTTCCCTAATAGCTCTTTGCGGGGAATAGAAGTGCTTCATTTCTGTATACATGTATCCGCCACTAACACCACCGAGTGGTGTGTCCTTGTTACCACTGGGCGCTGCAGGTTCTGAGTGTCCAGTAAGCATCCCTTTTGCATTAGCTTCGTGAGGAGGGATAAGGTCACCTCCTTATTCATAGGTGAGCTTGAATGTCCAAAGTCCCCACTTGGTCTCCACTGAACCATTGGGCTGCCTCACTTAACTCCTGGTGGGAATTGAAGTCTCAGTGCTGTCTTGTTCTTTTCCGATACCACCACAGTAGGATGATTGGGTATCTCATTACAGCCGGTGAGGGTTGAAGTCTACTCTCTTCCTTTCATCTTTCGCAGATGAGGATAGGTATGGGACCATGGCATTTTCTCTAGTGTTGGCTGCAGTAGAGCAGTTATTTTCTAAAAAAGTTGTTTTCTTGCTAGACCGTCCCTTTCTTGGTCCTTTGGCAACATAGGGCAGACTTTTGGAAGATTTTTTTTGTTTGTTTTTTAAAAAAATCTATGCTTATTGGTTTTTCTGGGTTACCTGCTTCTCTGGCACCCAGTCTTAAATATGAGATAAAAATGAAAGCCTAAGGAACTCACTGTAGTTATTCTTTGGGTCCTGAGGTCTCTACTCACTCTTCTGATCTCTGCCTTTCCTTTTTTAAATTCTTATTTTATATATAATATCTTTGGTTTCTGGTTGTACTTTGTGAGAAGAATAGGGAACAGTATATCTACTTCATTCTCTCAGAATTAGAAAGTACGTTTCAGAAACTTGATAATAGAAATTACCTCTAAGTAGTAGTTGAATTGGATCCAGATAGATATTATTATTTTTGTGTTTTTTTGTTTATTTTTAAGACTAAATGCCTATAGATTGATTTTACTGTCTAAGATAATAAAGACTTCAAATAAAAAGGACAAAACAGAATAAACTATTATGGATATACCTAAAGCTCAAACTGAGTCTTTCTTGACAACATAGGGACCTACTTAATCACTAGTTGTAAACCTGTCAAGCTTTATTATGATTTCCTTTATATATGTTGAGTTCAAAAAATTATCCTCTTTTTTTCTGACCCTTTGATCCAATTACAGAGTGGCTGGTAATTTATAGAAACAGTTTTCAAGTTTTAGGTAGTCTCATATTGTCGGCTTTGTTAGAATCTAATTGTCAGATTTCTCCCTTTGGGTAGCTATGGGTATTTTTATGGGGATTTAATATTTTTTAGAGTTTTCCTGTATAAAAGAGTATCATCTATACCACTAAGGAACAGTTACTGTGTTATAAAATATGAGAAAAATCAAGACCTTCATATAGTAGCAAGTATTTTGAAATCGCCTCAACAGTTGTATTGTATAGTAAAATATTATCATTATTGTAGAAGTTTTAAAAATTTTTCTTTTTGCCATGTTTGGGCTGTTCAGGGTCTGAACTAAACATGGGATTGGATTTCTTTCCTGTAGGATGATGGTCTAGAGGACAACGAAAAGAATTTCTATGAGTCTGATGAGGAACAGAAAGAAAAGGCTGACAAAAGAAAGAAGCCTTATACTATGGATCCAGACCATAGACTTTTAATTCGGAATACAAAACCTTTGCTTCAGAGCAGAAATGCAGCGGTATGTTAACATACTTAGAAGAAATAATTCTCATAGATTTCTTTTTAAGATATGGGTAAAAGTATGTAAGTTCGGTAAACAAGTCTTTATATTTGAATGTGCTAATGGAGCATTTGCTTATTTCTTTATATAAAAAAGTTTTGATATTACTTGATATGATAGTTGTATGCCTATTGGACTTGATTTACTAGTACTTTTTTGTGGTTTTGTTAATTGGTTTTTCCTAAGATACGAGCTCAAGATGTTTCAGAGCTGATTGGAAGACTATGTGTGTTTCTCTATTGCTAGTTTGTAGTTGTGGGTACCTAATATGATATCAGTCTATATTTGTATTTACCTGATAAAAGTACCTAGAATAATGCCTTATACATAGTAAATTTTAACTGGTAGAAATAACTATTACAAATAATCTGTATCTATACCCTAATTTTTTATTTTATTTTGTTTTAACCTTTTTATTTTAAATAATTCTTTAATTTTAGAATATACATGCACAGTAGAAGATTAGAAAATGCAGACTAGCAGAACTAAAAACAAAGAAACATCACATTTCCATCACTAAGAACTCATTATCACAATATCTTAATGTATTTTCTTCCAGATCTTTTTTCTGCATAACTATACATATATTATCATGTATGTATGTCTATACATATATATATTTTAAATCAAGATAGAAATCATACTATATGTAGTATTTTTAACCTGTTTATTTTCTAGTCAGTCCTCTCCACCTTTATATTTCAATGAAGTTTCATCTCATTTAATACCAAATTATCTGAAATTATCTTTTGTAAGTGATTCACCTAAACCGGCAAAATGTATCTGCTATATTTCACTTGCTTGTTAACTCTTTTAAACTTCTCAATTCTTGCAGGATGTTCTTCTGTGTTTATTTGGTTGATTCCTATATAGAGTGCTACTTAATTTTTTCTTCCATACCTGTATTTCCTGTTAACTGGAAGTTATAGCTAAAGGCTTGATAGATTCAAGTTAAACATTTTATTAAAATTTTTCAATTAAAATGTTCTTATGAATTATTCCCTTCAAATAGCAAAAACTTTGAAAATGAGGAATTTCATGTGAATTACTTTGTTTTTTGATGCTTGAGAATTTAGAGTATGAGCTTTGTATATATGTGTTAGTAATTAACAGACATTTTTATCTTATACTTAGTAATTTAGTTTCTGAATCATTATTAAATAACCATGCATAGTAATAAAAAATTATTGTTTTACTAATGTTGTAAATATGCTTGGCCAGATGGTTGTGAAGTAGCTGTTACTTGCCACCTAAAAGTCTAGTTTATAATTGACCTACTATTAATTTAACTTTGTCTTGGGAGTTGATTTTGTAGTACAAATACTGATCAAAAATGTTCTTGAATGGTGAAACATATTATAGAGGTAGATTGTACTTGTTGCCCCAGTATGTTCTGGTTCCCTGGTTCCCTGCTTATTTGGTTGTGTACCAAGTAGAGGTGGCTAACTTTTTGTTCCAATATGTTTTGTTATCCTGCTTATTTGATTTTATATATATACTAGAGGCCCAGTGCACGAAAATTCATGCACTCGGGGCGGTCCCTCATCCAGGCCTGCACCCTCTCCAATTCAGGACCCATCGGATCCCTCTCGCAATCCGGAACCGCTGGCTCCTAACCACTCATCTGCCTGCCTGCCTGATCACCCCTAACTACTCTGCCTGCCTGCCTGATCGCCTCAACCCCTTTGCTTGCCGACCTGATCACCCCTAACCACTCTCCCCTGCCAGCCTGATTGCCCCTAACTGCTTCTGCCTTGTCCCTCACCATCATGGCTTTGTCCAGAAGGACATCTGGAAGACGTCCGGTCTGTCCGGTCTAATTAGCATATTACCCTTTTATTAGTATAGATTAGTATAGATATGCATAGCCCATGCACACCAACAGTAGTTTGATGAAGGCCTAGGAGGGGCAGGTGCAGGGTGGAGGGCGTCAGTGGAAAAAAAAAAAGGAACATCTTTAATACTTTCAACAATAAAGATAAATTGTTTAAAAAATTAAAAAATGCTGTTATTTTAGAGGCTCTGAGGGAAAAACTGCCTTTTGCTAGCTCTGGTGGTTACTGACAATTCTTGGCATTCCTTGAATGGCTTATCACTTTATACCTCCATTGTCAATTTGCCTTCTTTTCTGTGTCTCTATAAGGACGCTTTCATTGGATTTAGGGCCCACCCTAATTCAGTATGATCTCATTCTGATCATTACATTAATAACATCTGCAAAGACCTTATTTCCAGATAAGCTCACATTTGAGGGTAGACATGAATTCTTGGGGCGGGGACACTAATTACCTGCTAGAAAAGGTAACATGTTTATCGTATTTCATAGGAATTTTATAGGAGTTAAAGGAAATAATATATAAGAATGTTATTTGAAACTGTAGTGTGCTCCAATGTTCATAGTTCTGATTGTTTTCATGCTTTGTTTTTTTTAGGTGGTTATGGCAGTTGCTCAGCTGTATTGGCACATATCACCAAAATCTGAAGCTGGCATTATTTCTAAATCACTAGTGCGTTTACTTCGTAGCAGTAGGTAGGACATGGTTTTATGTACGTTTTCTTTTGTATTCCTTCAAAAGGAATATTTGAACAAATACAATGTAACTTTCATTTATCTCAAAGTTTATGATAAATATTGAATTTTTGAAACCTCAAGCCCAAATAGCCCAAAGGAATTAAAAATACCTTTTGGCCCGGCTGGTGTGGCTAGGTGGTTGAGTGTGGACCTATGAACCAAGAGGTCATGATTCAATTTCTGGTAAGGGCACATGCCCAGGATGTGGGCTTGATCCCAAGTAGGGAGCATGCAGGAGGCAGCTAATCGATGATTCTCTCATCATGATGTTTCTCTGGGCAGAATTGACACAAGTTTATATTAGCTCTGCAGTCATGTTTGTTTCATCAGGCCTAAGAATGCCTTTCTTGCATGTGTTCAGAGCAGCTACAGTATTGGCTTTACATCTTAGGAATACAGTATTATAAAATTGGTTTTAACTATTACTCATCATGAATCTAATGTAATTTATTAATCGTTTGTAGGGAAATGTACTTTAAAATAAGGCATAAATATCTAAAATTTATTGAAAACTTTTCAATATTATATTTGAGTTCCATTTAATATGAAACTTACCACTAATTCCTTTTCTTTAATGTACTTAAAGATATTTCATTGGAAAATATACACAGTGAAAATTCTTGTTTAATTTCTAGGGAGGTGCAGTATATTGTCCTACAGAATATAGCAACTATGTCAATTCAAAGAAAGGTATGTACATTGTGAGTACATAATTTAAGAGAGAAATGAATGCATTAGTACCATTAAATGTATTTGTACATGTATTTTTGTCATTTAGGGTATGTTTGAACCTTATCTGAAGAGTTTCTATGTTAGATCAACTGATCCAACTATGATCAAGACACTTAAGGTAGGCATGCTCTTATTTTTCAAATACTCTAATATGTGTTTTCTTTGAAGATACTGCTATAGCTTCTAGCATCTGTAAAATGGAAATCTGTTTTTTGAAAAAAACATCATTTAGGGATTTTCTTTATACTTCCTAAACTACATTATTATATACTAGAGGCCTGGTGCATGAAAATTCATGCACTCAGGAGGGGGTCCCTCCGCCCGGCCTGTGCCCTCTCACAGTACAGGACCCCTCGGGGGATGTACCCCTGCCAGCTTAGACCCACCCCCTGGTGTATTGGGCCTAAGCTGGCAGTCAGACATCCCTCTGGCAGCCCGGGAGCCCTCAGGGGGTGTCCGACTAACAGCTTAAGCCGCAGTAGGACAGCCTTAGCGCTGCTGAGGAGGTGGGAGAGGTTTCCGCCACAGCCGCTGCGCTCGCAGCCCTCAGCCCGGCTTGTGCCTGAGTGGAACTCCCCCTGTGGGAGTGCACTGACCACCAGGGGGCAGCTCCTGCGTTGAGTATCTGCCCCCTGGTGGTTAGTGCGTGTCATAGTGACCAGTCGTTCCCTATAGTTCTGCCTTTAGGGTAAATTTGCATATTACCCTTTTATTATATAGGACTAGGTGTGCTAGTTAATAATGCGGATTTTGTAATCAAAGAAAACACGTTAATTTTAAGAGAAACATCAAAAGTGCTTTATGCAAAGTAATGTCCATCGCTAGCTACACATTTCCCCCATCTTTAGGTAATTTGTGGATACTGTTCCAATAGAACTTTTCTTGTTTTGAGGCAAACCATTCAGAGTCCCAATTTTCCACTTCTTCATACGTTTTGAAGTGCTGCTCAGAAAGTGCGTGTGCCATCAATCGGAACAAGTGGTAATCTGAAGGAGCAAGGTCTAGTGAATACAGTGGGTGGGTTAATACTTCCCAGGCAAGATCTTTTTTTTTTGCTTTCATTTTATTTATTTATTTTTTTAATTTAATAAATCTTTATTGTTCAGATTATTACCATTGTTTCTCCTTTTTCCCCCCCATAGCTCCCCTCCACCCGGTTCCCACCCCACCCTCTGCCCTTACCTCCCCCCCACTGTCCTCATCCATAGGTGTACGATTTTTGTCCAGTCTCTTCCCGTACCCCCCACTCAGACACCCCCCTAAGAATTATCAATCCATTCCCATTCTATGCCCCTGATTCTATTATATTCACCAGTTTATTCTGTTCATCAGATTTTTAATTCACTTGACTTTTAGATTCACTTGTTGATAGATATGTATTTGTTGTTCATAATTTTTACCTTTATTTTTTTCTTCTTCCTCCTCTTCTTAAAGAATACCTTTCAGCATTTCATATAATACTGGTTTGGTGGTGATGAACTCCTTTAGCTTTTACTTATCTGTGAAGCTCTTTATCTGCCCTTCAGTTCTGAATGATAACTTTGCTGGGTAGAGTAATCTTGGTTGTAGGTTCTTGCTATTCATCACTTTGAATATTTCTTGCCACTCTAGTCTGGCCTGCATAATTTCTGTTGAGAAATCAGCTGATAATCGTATGGGTGCTCCCTTGTAGGTAACTGTTTTTCTCTTGCTGCTTGTAAGATTCTCTCTTTATCTTTTGCCCTTGGCATTTTAATTATGATGTGTCTTGGTGTGGTCCACTTTGGATTCCTCTTGTTTGGGGTTTTCTGCGCTTCCTGGACTTGTAAGTCTATTTCTTTCATCAGGTGGGGGAAGTTTTCTGTCATTATTTCTTCAAATAGGTTTTCAGTATCTTTCTCTCTTCTCTGGCACCCCCATAATTCTGATGTTGGTATGATTGAAGTTGTCCCAGAGGCTTCTTACACTATCTTCAACTTTCTGGATTCTCTTCTCTTCTTGCTTCTCTGGAGGCGTGTCCTTTGCCTCTTTGTATTTCAAATCTTTGACTTGATTCTTGCGTTCCTCTAGTCTGCTGTTGGGTCTCTGTATTATATTTTTTATTTCAGTCAGTGTATGTTTAATTTCTAGTTGGTCCTTTTTCATATCCTTGAGGGTCTCGTTAAATTTATCGGCCTTTTCCAGGAAATTCTTGAAAAACCTTATAACCGTGGTTTTGAACTCTATATCCAGTCGTTTGTTCTCCTCCATTTCTTTCGTTTGTGATCTGTTTCCTTGTCTCCTCATTTTCGCTGCTTCCCTGAGTTGGTAGGGTGGCTTTGTGTGCTAGGTGTCCTATATGGTTCAATGGGTCAGCCTCCCAGTTACCTGAGGTGGACACTCTTGGTGCACCCCTTTGTGGATTGTGTGTACAGCCTTGTTGTAGTTAAGTCTTGATTGTTGTTGGTGGCACTGGGGGGGGATTGACCTCCAGGCCAATTGGCTGTGAGGACCCGCTGTGTCTATAACGGAAGAATTGCTGTGCTGGAGACATGTTTATGGGGCAGGACTTGTTCCAGTGGGGCTTTGGTGCTCACTGAGTCTGCCTCTTGAATGTCTCCCTTATGAGAGTAGTTGAAATCTGGTGTTGTCTCACACAGACCACTAGATACACTAGTGTCTGGATCTCCAATGGGGTGCAGGTCAGTTACTGTCTGAGGCCACCCAGCAGGAGCTACAGCAAGAACTACAGTTTTCTCCTCTTTGCTTGGGATTTGGAGGTTTTGGAGCTGTCTGACTAGAGCTGCAGTTTATTTGGTTAAGCTTCGACAAGGCAGGCCATTTATGTGCAAAAGCTGCTGCACGGAGCTTGGGTGTGTTTCTAGATTGTGTGGGGCGGGGTCTCAGGGCGTCACTAGGCTAGGGCGTGGCAAACAGCGATGGCTGCTAGTCTGCTTTCTCTGCCTTTCTGCGTTTCCAAGTCCCCGCGTCCCGCGCCGCAATAAACAATGATTGTAAAGTCACCCTTACTTTCCGACCCAATGGCCGACAGTCCAGCTTTTCCCGGTAGGCGTCTGGGTCCCCTGCGTCTCCCCAGAAACTGGATTTCAGAGTGATCGGGAGCTTGTCTCCCTGTGGTTTGTAAAAAAACAGCATGCCCAGTCGCCCACCACCAGCCTTATTCGCATGCTTCCGTACCTCAGCTTTTCAGCGTTTGTGCTCTTTTTCCTTCTAGTCGTAGAACTTCCACTCAGCCAGCTTTCCCGTGGTTCTGGGTGATAGACATTTTGTCTTTTAGTTGTAGTTTTGAAATTGTTGTGTGAGGAGGCAGTTTAGCTGTTTACCTACGCCGCCATCTTGGTTTCTCCCTCCCAGGCAAGATCTTTTTTTTTTTTTAATGTATTTTTTTTATTGATTTCAGAGAGCAAGGGAGAAGGAGAGAGAGATAGAAACATCAATGATGACAGGGAATCATTGACCGGCTGCCTCCTGCACGCTCCCCACTGGGGATCGAGCCCACAATCCAGGCATGCGCCCTTGGCCGGAATTGAACCTGGGACCCTTCAGTCTGCAGGCTGATGCTCTATCCACTGAGCCAAGCCGGCCAGGGCCAGGCAAGATCTTTTAAAGTGTCTTTAACTGGTTTTGAAGTGTGTGATGGTGCGTGATCATGAAGCAAAATTACTTTGCTGTGTCTTCTGGCCCATTCTTGTCATTTCACCATCAAAGCTTGGTTCAAATTGATTATTTGTTGTTGGTAGCGATCAATATTAACAGTTTCACCTAGTTTTAGAAGCTCATAATACACCACACCTTCCTGATCCCACCAAACGCAGAGCATTGTCTTCTTTCCAAAGCAATTTGGCCTTGCAGTCGATGTTGATGGTTGAGCTGGATCAACCCATGATTTTGTGTGTTTGGGATTCTCAAAATAAATGCACTTTTCATTGCCAGTCACAATTCAATGCAAAAAAGACTTTCTTTTGTGCCGTGGAAGCAACATTTTACTGATGACTTTTCGGTTTTCCATTTGTCTTTCATTCAGTTGATGTGGCACCCATTTTCCTTCCTTTAAAGTCTTTCCCATTGCTTGTAAACGATCAGAAATGGTTTGCTGAGCAACGTTTAATCTTCTGCAAATTGTTTTTGAGTTTGACACGCATCTTCATCCAATAATGCTTGTAATTGTTGGTCTTCAAACTTTTTCGGTTGACCTGGACGTTCTTTGTCTTTCACATAGAAATCATCACTTATAAAGCGTTTAAATTAGCATTCACAAGCATCTTGAGATGGAGCATGTTCACCATAAGCTTCCTTCAGTATACAATAACCTTTTCTTCAAAATAAAGTAATTAATTAAAACTTCCGGCAAATGCTCTTTTTTTGGCACGAAATTTGACATTTTTAAGCGTAAAAATATCTGTGATGTTAACACATTCAGCAAATTTGACATATGAAGTTTTAAAGCTTGTTGTCAATACACCAAAATAGCATACATATCAAATTGCATATATATCAACATATGTGTAACTCCATCTATTGAAAAAACCCCATATTATTAACTGGTACACCTAGTATTAGTTACTGTGCTACATCTTAATAATACAAAGTGAAAACATGCTGCCCACACCATGAATAACTCACAGTATACTGAATGAAGCAGATGTGTAAATAGATAATTTTAATAGTATGTGATATTATGGAGATTTGAATTGAGTGCTGTAAAAAAGAACCAGTCTTTTTCTCTGAAAGATTTAGAAAAACTTGTGAAAAAGATGATGTTTGAGTGGATTTTAAAATAATAACATTTTTGAGGATTTTGTTGTTGGTTAGTAGGTTGATTGGGAGGTTGTAGAGTTACAAGTAGGAGATAGGCACAGTTTATGCTAACACAAGGGATTATAAGAGTTGTTTTGAAGGAATGATAACTACAGTATAGAGTGTAGTTTGGATATAGCACTATATGGATTAAAACAATGTGATATTAACACAGAAAAAGAAGTGGAATAGAATGAAAACCTGGAAATAGACAGTGTATATGAAAGTGTACTGTGTAATAGAGGAGACATTACAAACCAATACGGAAAGGGTGGACTATAAATATTAGAATTATTGGTTATTCACATGGAAACTGAGTTTAATCATAAGAAAATCTAAGACACATCCAAATACAATGTGTGATATTGAACTGGGTATTTTTATTATACATTATTGAGATAATTGGTGAAACTTAGAGAGTAACAATCGCATAGATGTGATGTATCAGTGTGAATGTCTTGATTTTCTTGGTTGTATTGTGGTCTGTAGATGTCCTTGTTTGTAGGAAATATGCATAGAAGTATTTGGGGACAATACAATATCAAATTGGCAACTATGGTCTTAAATGTTTCAGATCAAAAATAGTTATTTTTACCTTTTCTAT
The DNA here is from genome assembly GCF_027574615.1 of Eptesicus fuscus. Lineage (NCBI taxonomy): Eukaryota > Metazoa > Chordata > Mammalia > Chiroptera > Vespertilionidae > Eptesicus > Eptesicus fuscus. Next base: position 71,210,731 of record NC_072476.1, read on the forward strand.
ATGTTGAGATTGTTTTTTAAATTGTACAGAAAAATTAAATGTCCTCATCAAAATAAAATGAAAAGTCTAGCCATAATCTGGGAGAAAATATACCCATACATATATCTGAAAAATGACTGGTACTTAGAATATATAAAGAACTTCTACAATTTGTGCCTTATAATTGTAATATTTGGACCATTTACTTTTAATGTGATTATTGATATGAATGTGTTTATGTCTATATCTTGTGTGTTTTCTGTTTGTCCCATTTGTTCTCCGTTCCTTTTTTCCTTTTTCATGCTTTCCTTCAGATTAATTGGATATTTTTTATGAGTAAAAACATTTTTTTTAGTGAGCCTATTGGAAATGGGCTTTTAATTGCATATTTCTTGTAACTCTAAATCCAGAATAATTAAAATGTCTAAAAATTTGGGATGGTAGGATGAAGGAAACACAGTAAGACAATTAATCTGGAACACAGAGGTATTACATGGAGGGCAGTAGTTTTCTAATTTTCTTAGTAACAGAAAAGTAGTCACACTACCTTAAATTGTTTAGGTTAATTGGATATAAATTGTAAAATTGAAACAAACAATTAGGGAAAATGTTGGATTCTCTTTTTTGTGATTACTTGTTAAGCACTCTGTAAATATCTATATGAGATGTAGGGAGACAAAATTCACTTGAAGGGTATAATGCTTCACAACATTTGTAACTGTGACTTCTTTTAAAAGCATAAATTACCTTTCTATTAAATGCCTAGTCTTTATTAAATTCATCTTTTTTGTTTGTTTCAAAATGTTTACTTCTTCTTTTTTCTACTATAGCTTGAAATTTTGACAAACTTGGCAAATGAAGCCAACATATCAACTCTTCTTCGAGAATTTCAGGTTTGTATACAGTGCTAATTCTTAACATTTGTTCAGTTTAAAGTTAAATATATGTCTTTCTGAACTTTGAAATATGTAATTGTTTAAATAAAACAGTCATTTGGGATGGGGTAATTTTATGGTGCTAGTTGTATAGAGGTGACACATTGGACCTGTTTCAGAATATTGGTGATATAATATCAGATGTTTAAGAAGGTCCATTGTTTAATATATTATTTCTTCAGTATCCATTTTATCATTTTTTTCTCTTTGTACCTTATTTTTGTGTTTGCTATGTTCATAGGTATGTTTACTTATAATTTTTTTGAGTAAAATAGTGAATTTTTCTAAAGATTCTTATTTTTAGTTGAGGAAATTAGGTAATCAACTGGGTAACAGTTTTTAAATATAATTGATCTTTCCTAAGTGGAACTAAGAGACTTTAATTTGTTTAATCTATTTCTTCAACAATTAATCATGTTCTTGCTACCATTTTCACTAAATTTGTAAGTTTTTAGATATTCTTAGATTTTTCTCCTCCATTTGTCATTTAGACACCATTTAAATGTATTATTCTATTTTGCATGTTAGATAAACCATAGTGTTAAATCTACAGCATGAACTTCTCATTTGAGCTTGGGATTTCAGTTGAATATTGGATTTTAAATTTTATTATATATCATATATATAAATGTGCATGTTAAAAGTGCTTTCATTTCTGTAAAGAATAAAAGCTGAGTTTTTATTTTTTATTTTATTTTTTGACTTTATTTATTTTTTGTTTCTTATAACTCTTTTTTCCCCCCCTCATTTTTTATTGAGGTATTATATGTGTACATATCTTACCAATGGCCCCCCACTCCCAAACATGCCCTCACCCCCTGGAGTTTTGTGTCCATTGGTTATGCTTATATGTATGCATACAAGTCCTTCGGTTGATCTCTTATCTCCCCCACCTCTCCCTAATCTTCCCGCTGTAATTTGACAGTCTGTTTGATGCTTTACTGTCTCTGTATCTATCTTTTTGTTCAACAGTTTATAATTTTCTTTATTACCCATAAATGAGTGAGATCATGTGGTATTTTTCTTTCATTGACTGGCTTATTTCACTTAGCATAATGTTCTCCAGTTCCATCCAGGTTGCTGTGAATGGTAAGAATTCCTTCTTTTTTTATGGCAGCATAGTATTCCATTGTGAAGATGTACCATAGTTTTCTGATCCAGTCATCTGCTGGCGGGCACCTAGGCTGTTTCCAAATCTTAGCTATTGTGAATTGTGCTGTTATGAACATAGTGGTGCATATATCCTTTCTGATTGGTGTTTCCAGTTTCTTAGGATATATTCCTAGGAGTGGGATTACTGGGTCAAATGGGAGTTCCATTTTCAGTTTTTTGAGGAAACTCCATACTGTTCTCCACAGTGGCTGCACCAGTCTGCATTCCCACCAGCAGTGCAGGGGGGTTCCTTTTTCTCCGCATCCTCGCCAACACTTGTCGTTTGTTGATTTGTTGATGATAGCCATTCTGGCCGGTGTGAGATGGTACCGCATTGTTGTTTTGATTGGCATCTCTCGGATAATTAGTGACTTTGAGCATGTTTTCATATGTCTTTTGGCCTTCCTTCTGTCTTCTTTCGAAAATATTCTATTTAGGTCCGTTGCCCATTTCTTTATTGGATCATTTATCTTCCTTTTATTAAGTTTTATAAGCTGCCTGTAGATGTTGGAGATTAAACCTTTATCAGTGATAACATTTGCAAATATGTTCTCCCATACAGTGGGATTTCTTCTTGTTTTGTTGATAGTTTCTTTTGCTGTAAAAAATCTTTTTATTTTGATGTAGTCCCATTTGTTTATTTTCTCTATAGCTTCCATTGCTCTAGGGGCAGTATCAGTGAAGAAGTTCTTTCGGCATATGTCTGAGATTTTGCTGCCTGTGGATTCCTCTAGTATTTTTATGGTTTCCCGTCTTATGTTTAAGTCCTGTATCCATTTTGAGTTTATTTTTGTGTATGGTGTAAGTTGGTGATCTAGTTTCATTTTTTTGCATGTATCTGTCCAATTTTCCCAACACCATTTATTGAAGAGACTGTCTTGACTCCATTGTATGTTCATGCCTCCTTTATCAAATATTAATTGAGCATAGTGGTTTGAGTTGATATCTAGATTCTCTATAAAAGCTGAGTTTTTAAATTAGGAAAGTTTAACCAAGTGAAATTCTTTTGGGCTATCATAAATTTTGTAAAAATCTTTTAACTTCCTATTGTTAAATAATTGAATTATTTATTTTTAAGTTTGTATAAATATTTAGTTTACATTGTATCTTTAAAATTATTTTAAAGAAAATCTATTTATTAAAAGTGTGGTATTTTGTTTTATTGTAAACTGAGTATTTATAAAGTCTTTATTGAAATGTTGTTCACTGTAACTATTTTGGAGTTACTACTATTCAGATACTATTTTAAAAGTAAAATATTTCTGGAAGCATATTGGTTTTTTTCTTCCTCTTCCAATTTTTAGATTTAGTGTCTCTGAAAAATAAATCCCTTTTTTTTCATAGATTCACAGATGCTGTGAATGAACTGAAATGAACTGAAACCTCCAAAGAGAGAGTTCTCATCCTATCTCAGCCTTGCATTTAAACTAATTGCTATCTTTGGGGGATTGCTCCCCTCTGTCTGTTTTGGAGTCATAAGCCACGGTAGCCACAAGTGAATGAATCTGGCTTAAAAATGTACCTCTTTTATAGGCACATTCTTTAAGTAAAAAGGAAACTAAATTTAGCTAAGTCATCAGTTAGTTCTCCCATTGTACTTATAGATGAGATTATGTATGCTGCAGTATTTGTATCGACAAAATTTAATATAATAGGTATTATTATATTATGTTTTGTTCACTTGATATAGTACCACTGTATAAATTAATTGAAATCATATTTTTAGACTTACGTGAAAAGCCAGGATAAGCAATTTGCAGCAGCCACTATTCAAACTATAGGCAGATGTGCAACAAACATCTTAGAAGTCACTGACACATGTCTCAATGGCCTGGTGTGTCTGCTGTCCAACAAAGATGGTAAGTTGACAGTTTCATTTTGTTTTTCAAGTAACATCATTTGAATATGCTTGCATTTTATTTTTTTCTGTATGTCAGTAGCATGGTCATGATGAGTAGCATTTTGTCTTTGAAACACACACACACACAGTTTTGTTTTGGTTTTTAGTAAATTGGGTAATTAACTTACAAAAAATATCTGTCTTGTCTGAACAGAACTAACAAAGTATAATTTGTTTTATTTCTTCACAATTTAATTACCTTCATTGTACCCTGTCTCAAAGGCTCTATTTTGCTTTTCAATGGCATGTAAGCCATGTATAATATTGGTTCACCTGCAGAGGGTGCTAAAAGCAGGCAAATGACTCTGTGCCTTGGAGAAGTTGCTAGATCAAAAAAGTATGTTGAATGTGTTACCATCAACGTTTATTCCCAGAGATACAAGATTAATCCTAGATTTAGAACTCATCAGTTTGGAACAGTTTCATGTTTTTAAGCCCTACAATATCTGAACATTTTGTAAAACTAGATGGTAAAATATATAATCTAGGTACTGTTCTGTGGTGAAATGTCAGTTATTTCTATGGTATGGCTTTAGATTAAATGAGGCCATTTAGAGAGAGAGAAAAATGAGTCACCTGTCACCTTTAAAATAGTTTATGTAGAGGATATTTATTATAATTATGTATTTGATTAAAATGAGATTCTTTTTAAGAAAAGCATAATTTTTAATGTAAAATCCTTGAAATTATTTGTGGGATTCTAAATTATGTCATATCTAGACACAGGAATATATGGCATAGCAACCATAGTTTAAACATAACAAATTGATTATTTTATTTGAAAAATCACTTTTCACTACAATAACTCTTTTATTCCTAATTATCTTTTTTTTCACATGTAGATCTCTTTATAAAACTGGAATATTGTTATAAGTACTTATGATGAAAAGATAATTGAAACAAAATTCATCCCCAAACAAGAGTGTATTTTATTGTGAACATAAAATTATAATCTTTTACCTATAAACTCAAGATGTTATTATTGATAGAATACTTTTCTACATGTAGTAGTAAAACTCTAAATAACTGTGGCAACGTAAATTATCAGGTATATAGATTCTTAAACAAATTGACTGTAGGAGGTAACTAGAGGAAATAGGATGCTAACTATACATTTTATCTATTTTCTACTTTTAATAATATCCTTTTTATCTATTTCTATATCACACTGTAAAATATGAGTTCAAAAACATGTTTTTATTTTCTTACATCTTTAATAATGACTTTCTATTTGATCAAATAAGACACATTCCTTAGGTTATATTTAAAATTACAATTTTTAAACCATGGTTTACCATGGTAGTTGTTATTTTAAAATTTAATTGCATACAGTAAAGCACCACAAATTAGTTAGAACACAAATTTGTTCTTTTAAGTACAAAATATATTCAAGATTTTTCAATTTTATATTTTGACCCTTTTTTCTCTTATGAAATTTTCAAGCTGTGAATTTAAAAGCACACATTTTTCCACTTCAGCTTATAGCACATTAATTTCTCAAAAAATATTTTTATTGACTTTGATTTAAAAGATGAATATTCTACCCTGTAGCACTTTTAAAGGAGGAATAGATTACTTTATAAATAGATAATGGGAGACTAATATAATTTATAATCACTCTTAAAAGTAGGAGGATTTAATCATGAAAACATTGATATTTTAATGTTTTTAGGCTTTTGTTTTTGGTAAACCAAAACTCTCTTTAGAACCATGATTTTTTTCCTACAGTTTTTATATTAAGAAACTTAAATTGTACTGTCTAGTTATGGTTGCATAATCATTATTAGCCCATAATACTTGATTCTTCAACTCTTTATCATATGTGCCAACAACCTTTACAAGTTGGAAAAGGCAACAGGTTTTCCCATGGAACGTAATCCTGTCAACACCTTGATTTTAGCCCATAAAACTCATGTTAACTTCTGGCTCCAGAATTGTAAGATTATAATAAACTAGAGGCCCGATGCACGAAATTTGTGCAAGAGTAGGTCTTTCTTCCCCCAGCTGCCAGCACCAGCTTCCCAATGGCACCCGGGACCAGGGCTTCCCTCTGGCCACTGGCTTCGTCCAGAAGGTCGTCTGGAAGGATGTCTGGTCTAATTAACATATTATGCTTTTATTATTATAGAAGTGTGTTGTTTTAAGCCACTAAGTTTCTGGTAATCGGTAACAACAACAATGGGGAACTAATACAGCACCAAAGAATAAATAATATCGAGTATATAGTTAAACTATAGCCAATCCTGCCTCTGCATGAGGATAATTACAATTATACATTTTTTTCTTATTTAGGCTAGCTTTACAATATATTTTAAAATTAAAAAATGTTATACTAAGGAGTCTTTAAATTCACACTTAGGTCATATTTTACTTCGTGTAGTAATTACTTGCATAACCATGTAATGTTTTCTGCTAGAGTGTAAGTTTGATGAGGGCCGGGTCTCATTCATTCAACCATAAAAAAGAATGAAATCTTAATATTTGAGACAACCTGAATGGGTTTAGAGCAGGGTTGGGGAACCTTTTTTCTGCCAAGGGCCATTTGGATATTTATAACATCATTTGTGGGCCATACAAAATTATCAACTTAAAAATTAGCCTGCTACATTTTGTCAGACTTTTAATTAACTCACCCCTAATGCCTTGGCAGGGCCAGACCAAGTGATTTTGTGGGCCTTATAGGGCCTGTGAACTGAACTTGGCATAATACCCTAATCTAGAGGGTATTATGCCAAGTGAAATAAGTCAGACAGAGAAAGACACCATATGATTTCACTTACATGTGAAATCTTAAACATACACACACACACATACACCCCAAAATAAAGGAACAAATAAAACATAAACAAACTCATAGCTACAAAGGGTCACCAGATGGGAAGGGGATTGGAGGAAGGGATTAAAATATACAAATTAGAGTTATAAAAATAATCACAGGGATATCAAGTACAACATAGGGAATATTGTAATAACTATGTCTGATGTCAGATGGGTACTAGACTTACCAGGGTGATCACTTTGTAAGGTATGTAAATGCCTAATCACTATGTTGTACACCTGAAACAAATATAATATTGTATGTCAACTGTAATTGAAAAATAAAATGATGATACTAAGGTACCTACCATATGTTAATTGTGAGAAGAAAAAGAAATATCATTTTGTTTACGATTTAAAGAAGCAGAGATTAGAAAGGAATATCATAATCCAAGAGACAATAATGTTAGAAATTAAAGTATACTCTTCTATTTAAGATGGATATTCACCCCAAAAATTTCAAAGTACATTCATAGTTGTAGTTTTCACCTAGTCATTTAAGACATGTAGAATATTTTGCTAATTTGAATTTGAATTGAATTATACATGTTTAATATGAATAATCTCTTTTTCAGAAATAGTTGTTGCTGAAAGTGTGGTTGTTATTAAGAAATTACTGCAAATGCAACCTGCACAACATGGTGAAATTATTAAACATATGGCCAAACTCTTGGACAGTATCACTGTGAGTACCAATTTTTGCTGGCTAAACTGAATTTTACTCAGTATATTACAGTTTTGTTAAAATAAATGGGGATTTTCTTTTGCTATAAAGGATTGTATAGGGATAATTGTCAAAATTTCAATCAAATCTGTATATTAGATAATAGTACTGGTTGATGGTTTAATTTCCTGCTTTTTAAATAATTTTACTCTGGTTATGTAAGAACATTTATTAGGAAGTTCAAACTGAAGTATTTTGAGGTTAAAGGGCATGTCTACAATTTTTATCTATTCAGAAACCAAAATGTATTTGTATACGTAGAGAGAAAGCTAGAACAAATACAGTGAAATGTTATTAAAAAATAAATATTAATCTTAGTTCTATCACTTACCAGTTCCATGTCCTTACATTAAAATCTCTGCTTCACTTTTCCCGTCTGTACAATAGTGATAGTAGAAGAACCTATATTGGTGTATTTCATTAGTTAATACTAAAGGCCTGATGCATGAAATTCGTGCAAGGGGCTCGGCCCTCGCAGCCCCGGCTTTGTCCAGAAGGTGGTTTGGCTGTCCGGTCTAATTAGCATATTACTCTTTTATTATTATAGATATGTAAAGCTCTTAATACATAGGAGTAGTGCATGTTAGCTGTTATTATCTGTGTTTCATTTCATTCTCTTCTTCCCTTTAAAACTAAAGTTTTGGAAAAAATTATCTGAAAATAATTTTATTTCCTCACCTCACACTCTTCAACACATCACAGTCTGATTTTGATTCCTACTTTTTCCAAGGTCACTATCTCCCTCTTATTAAATCCTGTAGATAATTTGCTTTCCATATCTTTTTTGATCTTTTGTTAACATTTGATTTCACTGACCACTTCCCTTTTAAAACATACGCTCTCTATGGCTTTTACCTGATTTTTTTTCAAATTCTTCTCCATTGTGCTTGCCTTTTACTATGCCTGTTCCTTGAATATTATAGTTTGATAACTAATGTTCTATAACTGAAAGGGTTGTGTTTTAGGAAGGGAGTCTGTAATTTCCTTCTTTAAAGATTGGGTAATCTATAGTGTGCCTATTCAGAGGGATCATATTTGTGTAGTGAAAGGTAATGGATGGCAAGGTTTGGAGCCTACCAATTTTTAATGTCTCTTATGGCAAAATTTCCCTTCCCTCAGGGTGTTAGTAAAGCTTTTAGGGCAATTACACCTTTATCTTGAAGATGAGAATCAGACTCAACAGGAATCACTTACCATTTGAGTTTCTACCACATCTCTCACCAGAGAGTCCCTTTGTCCTCATATCCACTCTTACTGTTGATTAGTTATCAAAGTCAGGACTTCTCATAAAGATTGTGTATGTGAGGTATAGGGCTTAAGAGAGTGGATTGGAAAACTGGATGGCTTGGGATCAAATTTAGTCTCTACCTTTTACTAACTTTGTGAATTTAAGCATACACACAGTTATGCTTAAGAAATCATTTATTTGACTTCTGTGCTTCAGTTTTTTCATCTGTAAAATGGGAACAGTAATACTAATAACTTTCAGACCTATTGTGAAGAATATGAGTCAATGTATGTGAACCATTTAGTGTGTAGTATAAGCTGTTATTATGATCATGAATATATTTAATGTCTTTAAAGAAGACACACTTGATGAAGTTTAAATTTAGTAAGTGATCTCTTGGCCCCTTTTATATTTTACTTACTTAACAGAACTCTTATAATGCTGTTCATATGCCAAATACTATTCTAAGCATGTTAAAAATAAAAAAATTATTAATTTTAATAACAATTATGAAAGGTAGATTCTATTAGAATTCCCATTTTACATGAGAGAAAGCTGAGGCACACATAGGTTGAGCAACTTGCCTAAGCTCACATAGCTAGTAGGTCTGCTTTCATAACTAATACATTATGCTGTCTATCTTCCATTTCTTCTCTCTTTCTCTCTTTCTATCTCTCTCTCTCTCTCTCATATTCAATTCACTGTCCTACTCACTGACCTGGCCAGAATTTTATTGTTTTTGTCCCAAATCATTGACAAATTGGACATTAGATGGACATGGTCCTTGTTTGCCAAATATGGAGCAGATGTTTGACATTATTTGTCAGTGATCTATTGATGGGAGCTGAGTGGGTATACCTTTTTCCTCAAGTCCACTGAAATGGACATCCAGCATCTGTGCATACCAAGCATCAAATTACAGTAGCATTTTTAGTCATTGTAACAACCACAAATACTCCTACATATATTTAGATACCTTCTAGGGATGTGGTATATCCTTCAGTAAGAATCACTTTTCTAACCAATAACTAGGTAGGGGACTGCTAGATAGGGAAAGACAAAGAAGAGAGATAATACATGAGGCCATTTTATTACATCAACTTTCTCTACAATAGTTGTTGGAATATTACCCAATTAAATATTTTCTTATGAATCCAGTATAGCAAAGCCTGTTTTTGTTTTTATTTTTTGTCAGAAGATAATTATTAGTGGAATATAAAAATATGGTAGAAATATCAAATTCATAAAGGGAAAAAGTAATAATGTAAAATAAATATTTTAAAATAATAAATTTTTAAAAGTCAAAGTCAAACATATTCTACCCTATGAATGGAGTGAATTCTTTCATTAAAAAACAGACTTTCAAATTAAAGTGAAAAACAAAAGCTAGCTACAGTCCATTTATAATTAAATAACATAATCAAAATGATAAGAGTTGAAATAAGAAGATAGGGAAAGAGATATTAAATGAACACGAATGAGGAAGTGAGATTTAAAATTAAAAGCATTTAACAACATAAAAAGGAACATCATAAAATGAAAAATAGGACAATTTACAAAGAAACGAAGAAGCATAAACCTATCTGCACACAAAAAAATATGGCAACTACATAAATATGTAAAGGAAAAGTCTATAGGAAATATAAGGACAAATATAAAATACAGTTTTGGTGGGTGACTTTAATATAGTTCTCTCATATAAGACACTTAGAACAAAGGAAAAATTAAGAGAATAAATGCAAGCTCTCCATGAAACACAGAAAAAGAACATACTACAAATGTGTGGGATGTGGCTAACTGCTACCATTTTTTAAAATAAAGAAATTAGAAATAAAAGAATTTGTATTTGTCCAACAAATTTGAAAAAAAAAACACCCACAAAACAATAATAAAACAAAGCATAAAACTTAAGCAGGATCAAAGTTGATTTTGTAAAATAGAATATAAAAAACGTTGAAATTGATAAATATATGTTAAATCTGGTCCTTTGGAAAGATAATAAAATAGTAAACCCTTCCTGAGTCTGATAAGGTAAAGAGAGAAAGCAAAAATAGACAAATTGGGAATGTGATATAGGAGAGATTAAAATAATTACAAAGAAAACTATATGCAATTCTATAGTAAAAACTTGAACTTTTGGAAAATGAAAAGATGATGATGTGTTGTTACTTAACATTATCTGAGGAAGCTGAAGTGCTTGAAGTGAGACAAGGCAAGACAGTTTGTGATGCAGACCCTAAAACAATTGGGAGGCACAAGTCACTCCAGAAGGAGGTGCTAAGGGATTAGCAGGCAACAGCTTTAAGGTCAGGAAAGAGGGGTGATTGAAATTCCACAATCTCTGATCGGTCAAGAGTTATTCACATAAGGACAATAGCCACATGGAAAGGAAAGCAGGGTTTTAATAATCTCATCAAATACTGGATAACTCTTAAATATCGGCAAGTGATTTTAAAATGAGTGGCATAGTCTCAGAGCTTTCAAAGAGCTCTTTCTTATGAATCTCTACCTATTTCACCCTAAATCCAAAAATAGTATCTTAAACCACTGTGGTTTTACAGTCAAACTGACCAGAGCCAGAGGACAGTATTGAGCTTGTTTTTAGTGACTCCTGGCTCACCTCCCCTCTGGGAGGAGGGGAACAGAAGTGGAGGAGGAGACAGACTACTTTCCACCCTGGCCACCTTACTAATTCATAAAACAAGAGTTGAACAGAAGTGGGAAAAGGCCCCATCAAGCATGGGCACAGGAGTAGGCTAGAGATTGACCTAGACCCTCCCTGGCTCTAGGGAAGCTGCAGAAGGCCATAAGAGAGCCATTGCACAGAGTGGCAGAAGAATGGGAGTGAGCCTTGGTTTGATTAATGAGTAAATAGATGCACTGAAGTGAAATTTTTTGTCTCCGTAATATACATGATCAGTCTGGGAGCAGGAACTGGTCTTCTTGCCTTGCTGGCTCGTATTTTTCCGGTATAGCACACTCTTTTTTGTCTGCCCAGTGGCTTTGGTGAACTCTGGATTCAGACTTAGAATTCCAGTCTGAGTTCTACCACTGACAAGTTATGAGATGTTGGGCAAGTTATTAACCCCTTTGTGCCTGGTTTCCTCATATATCAAGTAGGGATAATGGTAGAGCCTACTTCCAAGGGCTTTTGTAATAACTGATTGAGAAAAATGGGTGAAGTCCTTAAAAACAGTGCCAGGTACATAGTAAGAGCTCAATAGATATTAGTTGTGTAATTTTTTAAAAAAGGGAACACAGATTTTACTGTATTCAAGACTTTTCATTCCATTTGTTATCTAGTAAGTAACATAGCTGAAAATGTAAACACTAAAATTTAAATTAATTCTACTTTTAAATTTTATTTTAATTGAATAGATATATGTTAATAGTGCGGTCAGCTTATATGTTCTTATTGTGAATATTTTATTCTTTGGAGTATCTTTCACTTGTAGTAAATACTGTTTTGGGAGCAAAGTTCTTCCAGAATAAAATGCATACTACCAGAGGATTGTTCTAACAGGATTTCACATAATGTTTAATGGGACAGACAAGGATTTCATGTCATAAAAGAACAGTTGAAAGACGTTTTTCTGTACTTTCTGTACTTCTTGTCCAGGTGCCTCCCCGAATGCCTGCCATTTTGCAAGTTAACCCCAGCTTAATTTAGACTTAAATTTTAATACATACTGAGTCCAGATATAGAATTTTGGATCTGATTTGCTGTTTGTATGCAGTTTACTTAGATGTCTACTGATTTTGCCTTTGACAAATTTAAATAAATAAAATTGATGTTTTTGCAGGATTTAAACTGTTGCACTGTGCAATGGGCTGGTGTGGAAACACAATAGCTTTTAAACTGAACTGCTTACAGAGTGATCTGTAAAATCTTTCTAGATGTCTTTCTTAATGGCTGTGGTGAGCTAGGAATCATTATTTGTTTTCCAGCCAAGTTAATGGGTTAAAATGGCAGTGGAAACTGCCTTCTGGTAGAAGTTTAAAAAGTGCACTTAACCACATGCTCAAGGCATTTAGAATAAAGCATCAGGCAAAATCATTTACAATCTAGTTTGTCCTTGAAAATATTGAAAAGCAGTGGTTCATAATGAAAGTATTATATCAACTACATACATGTATGTTAGTTTGGTTTTAATTCAGCGTTTCTGTATATTCTGTAGTTGAAAAGATCACGGCGAACAAAAAGTGGTTAATTTTCTTACTTGCTCTTTTGTCACTTGCTTAAAATCTTTGAATATAGTGGCCATGGAGTCATAGTATCAGTGTCAGTGGTATACAAGTGAGAGTACTATACTTAATTGGGAGAGAAAGAGGGCTGAAATCTGAAAATCTTAGGATTCTGATTCCCTCCACATGCACAGAAACATTGGGTTTGTCAATTTCCTAAGCTTTTTAACAAAATGCCATCACTAAAAGTTTGGCATATTGATATTGATATTATTTCTTATCATGGAGAAGTTTTCTAAGTTATCAAAGTGTTTACTTAATTTTATTACCTCTGCATATTATTCTGCACCTTCCCTCCCCCAAACCACCTCTACCTTCAGGTTTTCATTGTGAACATGAGAATTTATTGATTTTTAATGTTTTCAACGAGTTGTGTTTTAAATGTATGTAATTATAAGGGTTTTTTGTTATTTTTAAAAATAAGTTTTTATTGATTTTAGAGAGAGAGGTAAAGGAAGAGAGACATTGATGAGAGAGAGGAATCAATCACCTGCCTCCTGCACGTATTGTTATTTTAATGTTAGCATATTAATGAATAGGAATAGATGCACTGGCTGGTGGCTCAGTTGGTTGGAGCGTCATCCTGTACAACAAAAAGCTACGGGTTTGATTCCCGGTCAAACCTAGGTTGCAGGTTCAAGCCTCAGTTGGGGCACATACGGGTGGCAACCAATAGATGTTTCTCATATCAATGTTTCCCTCTCTCACTCTCTTTTCCTCTCTCTCTCAAAAAAAAAAATCAATAAAAACACATCTTCAGGCAAGGATTAAAAATAACAATAATAATCTTAGTTTATTAATGAATAGGAATAGAAACAATTTCTTAAAACTTTTTGGGGAAAAAATCACAACTTTTTGGGACTGCCTTTTTAATTGCAGAAAAGAATTATAAGTATGTTACCAGAAGAAAATTACTTAAAGTGGGGTAATAGATTTTTATATGTCATAAAATTCTAATTTTTACAGTAGCAATATGTAATAAAATATTTAAGAAAAACAAACCTAGCATAATTGAAATCTGAAGTTGCCCATATATTCTTATTTAGAGGCACCTTTCACTATGGCAGGCAACTTGAATTGCTTCATACCAGAAAATTTAATGTACCACTCAATTATATTATTCTGTAGCCCAATTTAAAATAATAGATTGGGAGTAAGGTCGTAATGCAGTGTAACCTTTGGAACAGGAGAAATAACCCCTGTCTTTCTAGAAATTAGTATACACACAGTAAGGATATCAGTTTTATCATACTGCATAAATGGATTTACAATAGCATTTAATATAGTACTTATTACTTATACTTAATACTTATACTTAATTGCATAAGTATGCTAATTTCTTGCTTACTAAACTTATTCTAATATTAATTTAAAAATGATGCTGTTATACTATTTGCAAATACATATTTTTATTTTAAAGCCTTTTTGATTACCTCATTCTCATTCTGGTGAAAGACCCAACTTAGGGGTATTAATAATTTTATGTTATTTCATAAAATGGGTGTTTTGAAATAATTTGAGATGGTGGATATTGTGATAAAATTTTAGCTGTGCAAAGGTCCTTATTCTCACTTTCTTCTTTAACAGTTATATGTGCAGCTGTGAAACTGTAATGAAAATATTAGGGCTTTATTTGAGGAATTGGAAAAGGACTTTTTAAAAAGAATGTTATCTATTATTGTGATGCTATCTCTTAATGATAGTTATTGGCTTTTTCATTTCTTAAAAAAGCTAATTTTTCATACTAGGTGAAAATGTTCACAGAAACTAATTTACACACCAGTTCAAATTCCTTTTGGAATAGGGGATAATAAAAGTAAACAGATAGAAATAAAACTAATGTACATACTCTGAAATAATGGTCTTAATGGTGTTGATGGAAGGTTTCCAATTTGTTACAAAGCAGTAATTTTTAAGAAACAAATTATGTAAAAATGTACATTATTTAAAAAAATTTCATTATTAAAAATATTTAATGCCAAAATGCAGTATTGGACAAATTTATGTTATTCCTATTTCTTTTGTTGGTGACCAAATAATAGACTAGGATTAATGATTTCGTAAGCCAAATCTTGATGATCTTATCAGTTTTATATATTCCTAGTGCTGTAGATAGAGGACATAAACAGTTGGAATCAAAGCCTGTAGTGGATCTATTCTTTTTTCTATATTATCCATGACTCTCAAAACATGGTTTGCAGACAGACCACCTGTCTCAGGAATCATCTGTGATGCTTCATAAAAATGTGAATTCCTGGGCCCCACCATAGAACTATCTTGGAGCGATACCAGAACCCTGCAGTTTTATTAGGAACCCTAGATGATTTTTCTGGGCATCGAGGTTTGTAAATCAGTGCCCTAGAGCAGAGGTCCGCAAACTTTTTCTGTAAACTGCTATTCTTATGGACTTTGTTGCAGCCACTCACCTCTGCTAGTATAGCACAAAATCAGCAATAATAATACATAAACAAATGGGCATGGCCAGCCAGATTCAGTCTAAGAATTTGCAGATCTCTGATAGAATCGATTCTAGACCAGTGATTTTTCCTCTATGAATCTTTTCTAAGACATTATCCCGAAATCAGTTTTGTGATTTCCTGTGTGTTTATTTTTTGATAACTAAAGAAAACCCATAAATATAGGAGCACTTCCCAGATATACATTAAATGAATTGATAGATGTAACACCTTGGTAATACTTAAAGACTTTTCTATGTTAATATTAAGGAGATCATGCTTATCTTATTTGTAACCATATTGTCTACTTCTAACATTAGGTCCCTGTGGCTAGAGCAAGTATTCTTTGGCTAATTGGAGAAAACTGTGAGCGAGTTCCTATAATTGCCCCTGATGTTTTGAGGAAGATGGCTAAAAGCTTCACAAATGAAGATGATCTTGTAAAACTGCAGATTTT
Organism: Eptesicus fuscus; assembly: GCF_027574615.1. Classification (NCBI taxonomy): domain Eukaryota; kingdom Metazoa; phylum Chordata; class Mammalia; order Chiroptera; family Vespertilionidae; genus Eptesicus; species Eptesicus fuscus. The sequence goes on from NC_072476.1 coordinate 71,226,624, forward strand.
AAATTTGGGAGCAAAATTGTATTTAACCAACTCCAAACAGGTAAGAGGCTAATCCTTACTTCTACCTACTTTCTTCTTTACTCCGATGAAGCAGCTAAAGTCTTCACGCATTAGTCTATCTAACAATTACTAGGTGCCTGTTTCTTTAAGGTTCTTCAATAGATGGTAGTTGTGCAAAGAGATGATATTTTAATCTAGTAGGGGAGAAAAACAAAAAAAAATGAAATAGTATTTGGTAGGTGCTATAATAGAAGTACTGAGATACAGTGAAACTCCAGAGGAGAAAGTTACTGAAAGTCTGCAGTAGGAGGAGAGAGGTCAGAGAAAGTTTCATCAAGGATAAGACTCCTGATTATGCACTTCTAAGGAGTGGTTTCCTGTACAGAATAAGGAAAGAGGAGAGCAGCAGATCAGAGTCATGAAACAGCTTGGTGCTTTCAGCACACTTAAAGTGGTCTGGACAGGTAGGCCAGGCCAGGACTTGGAGTGGCAAATACTGTGGACCTTGTCATACAGGTACAGGGGAAACCAGTAAATATTTTAATTAACTAATTAATTAATTTTTATTATTTTTTTTAATCCTCACCTGAGGATATTTTTTCCATTGATTTTTAGAGAGAGTGGAAGAGACAGGGAAAGACAGAAATATCGATGTGAAAGAAACACATCGATTGGTTGCCTCCTAAATGTCTGTGTCTGTCATTCTCTCCTGCCTCTCCATCAGTTCATCTTTCTCTCTTTTTATATTTGCTGTGTATCTCTCAATTGTCTCCCTCTCTTTCTGCCTTCTCTGCCTACCCATACTTACTCTCTAGTAAGCTGATGTTGGCCATTCAGAATTTTCAGGTTGACTCCTCAAATTTATCCCCACTTGTGATATGACTTTTGTTATTGTTGCTTTTGCTGATTGGTGTACAAGATTTATGACCAAATAATTACAGATAATCTGAGTATATTTCCATGATTTAGATTTTATCTTTGCATTTTAAGTCAATCTTTGAAATGAATCAGTTAATCATTTCCAGATGTCATGTAGATTTCTTTATGTACTGAGTTACTTTTCAAAAACAGTAAAAAGGAAACCTATGCTTACTGTTGAGTTTCTTATATATTGGTAAATAAGAGGAATCACCGCTTACTTACCCATGTATAAGTAAAAACATTGTTTTAGCCTTAAACTTTTTGTGTTCACTGAAATCATACAATATTGGGAAAGTTAGTATAATACCTAGCATATTACGATTGTAATGACTTTATGTCTGGTTTGGCTACTCTAAAGTTATGTAAATTAGTCTGGGCAGTGTGGGACAGTGGTTGAACATTAACCTATGAACCAGGAGGTCAGGGCACATGCCCGGGTTTTGGGCTCAGTCCCTGGTGGGGGGTGTGCAGGAGGCAGCTGATCAATGATTTCATCATTGATGTTTCCATCTCTCTGTCTCTAAGAATCGCCCTTCCTCTCTGAAATGTATATATATATATATATATATATATATATATATATAGTAAGTTGTAGACCTCCACATTGTACTTACATCGTCTCCCATGTTTTTTTTAATCTAGTAGCATATAAGACACAAGTGTAGTGAAGAGATTTCATTTTAGTATGTAAAACATCTACATTGGAAAAACTTCATCTTTCTTTTTTCAACCTTTTTGAGAAACAACATAACTAACTTCTCCCTTTTAGAGCAGCATGCAGGATGTGTGCTAATAAAATGAAGTGTGCCCTGACAAGGCAGGGAGGAAAAGCTAAGTCCTTTGCTTTTCTAGTGCTGGTGAGGTAAGTGTGTAAGTGCGCTCATCTGCTGGCAACTTGATATACTAGCAAATTGTGCCATGGCCTGTGTGAAGCATGTAATTCCCAGCTGTCAGCCGATTGAGTCAGAGAAAAACACAGGAAGTTAGAGGTTGGGTTTGATGAAATATGTACAGGAGAGTGACAGAACAGTCCTGCTGTAGATCATTAAAGAGAGTGGTCAGAGTCCTCTTGCTTCAGTAGTTTTGTCATTTGTTAGGTAGCATAAATCTAAAACCTATTTAGTTTATATTTTGGCAGTTCTTTTGTTGTTGTTATAAACCCAGCAACAATGAATTTTTAAAAATTAATGTATATATATTGAAGAATGAAGTACTGAATTTCTCTCTCAATATTTAACATGCACAAAATGTTTATTAACATTTACCATTCGCCATGATAATTATAGTGATATCACTGACCACACTCTAATCAAAAGACATGACAAATCTGCTAAAAAAGTATCAGTATCTATTTGAAAAGTTAGGAGTTATTTGAAAAAGATTGCATCTCAAAATGACAAATATATATAGGTGCATAAGATGTTTACATATGTCTTTATGAAACATGATCTCATTTAGATCAAATAACTTTTTAAAAATTAATTTTGTTCAATTTTTATTTTGTTTTCTTTTGCACATATGAAAAATGAAGTGATAACTGTTATGTTTTTATTCCATTAGCAGAAAAAGGACCCTAAACAATGCTGCTTTTAAAATAGAAAATCAATTAATTCCAATAATAGTTCTACTTTTTTAAAGCTTTTATGCATTTGTTCTGCCATTGCAATAAAAGGAATCATAGTAAAGTTTTTGGAAGTTTATTCTGTCAGAAATGCTGTAAATGCTTCTGTAAATTTAAAAGCCCAACATGGAAAATAAAATTACTTGTTTTTGCCAAAAGGATGTTGTCATGGTAAAATCATTGTTTCTATTATGAAAACTATGGAGCAGAAATATTTGAGGAATTGGTTGTGGTGCATGCAAACAAAATCTGCTTGTTCTGCCAATTGAAGTAAAACTGTAATCATAAAATTTATTTATATTTGATATGTATAGTTTCACAGAACTATAGAATTATTATAATGAAGCTAATCCTATATAATAAAGAGCTAGTATGCTAATTAGACCTGACGGTGGAACGACCTTCTGGAACGACCAGTGGGTGGGGCCGCGGGGGCTGCAAGGCAGCTGGGGCCGCGAGGGCTGAGCCCCTTGCACGAATTTCGTGCATCAGGTTGTTGTATAATGTTGAACATATTTCAGATGACAACACACACACTTTTATGCAACTCTCTTTGCTGCATGATACCAGTGAGATTTTAGAAATGTGATTTTGTGAAAAACTGCTTTGTAAATTGACCTGTGTCCTATATTGGCTTTTGTTGGGGGGCTGGAGTGGAAGGGAGTAAAGAAACTTTTATACTATATTGGTTAGATTTTTATTCAGAATCATTTGGAAATCTTTAAAATATTCACCAAATACAGTGTCAAAATCTTCAGCTTTTGCAAATTTTAGCAAATAGCAATTCTTGGAAACAAATCTTGCAAACAGGAAGACATTGAAATTTATCTATAAAAACAAGGGAAGAACTGAAAAATTAAGTACCAAGAGCTCGAGATTTATTTTAGAAGTTCTGTCATTTACAGTATCTCAATGATTGTGAAGACTTTTGATGGAGCTTCTGTTTTTAATTGGATAGTTTATATTTTGTATTAAAGTGAAATGACATTTAGAAGGCAGTTAATTTTGTAGTATCTGAATTTGGTGATTTTTTTGTCTTATAAAAATTATCAAGAAAAGTTTCGTTGACTGGAGGGGGAACAGTTAAATATCTGGGTTTGAAATATTTATACATTTTAACATAAAGGAAAGCATTGAGAATATCCTTCATTCAACAGAATTTCTCTGCACTTATCAGACTATCCTAATATATAAAGAGCCAGGGTCTGTAACATCCAAAACGACTGAACGGACTACCGAACGCCAGGCTGCGTGGCAGCAGGCTCAGGTGGGCGGGGACTGGCGAGCAGGCTGAACTGCTGACCTCTCGGTCCCTCCTGGGTTGCGGGTGCCGTGACAACCCAGCACTGACTGCCGCCGTCGTGGGTGTGGCAGAAGTCAGTCCTGGGTCCAGGCCGCCGCCAAGGCGGGTGCGATGCTATTGGTCGGAGGGCCCCGCCATCGCCCCATGATTGCCCCGCAGAGGGAGGCCCAGGCCACCGACTGAGGGGCTCTGCGATCACCCCAAAGCGGGAGGCCCAGGCTACCCGGCCAGTGGTTGTGGGCAGGGCCTCCCTCTGTGGGGCGATCAATCGTGGGGCTCCTGGATTGCAAGAGTAAGCAGGCCGGGCTGAATGACCCGCCCCCCCGAGTGCACGAGTTTCATGCACTGGGCCTCTAGTCTAATACAATCAAAAGGATGTTTTCTCCAATAAAAATATTATGGTTTATAGAGAAGAGTAACTTGAAAATGTCAACAGTGTCACAATTATTGATCATAAAATTCAGTTTTGAAGATTGTAGGTAACCTTATTTTTATTAAAAAAAAACTTTCAAAATAATAAGACCATACAAAAACACGTTCTTCAGAGAAATACCAATAACTTAGTATTAGAGGCAGATACAGTTAAGAAAGTGATTAAAGTATATGCTTGTGCAGTGGGTATTTTGCTTATGTTTTAAATGCATCATTATAAATGGATATGTTTTTATCTTATAGAAAGGATTTTATATTTGAAAATACATTTTAATAAAACTGTTTCACAATCCCACCAATATAATAAAACAAGTTTTACAATCAACAAATACATATTTTTTAAAAATTACATAATTTTAATTACTTAAAATTCCCGATATAACTCAATAATTGTCAGATAATGTATTGAAATAATTTCATTTCTTAAAAATTAATTTCAGGAATCAGAAATATAAGCAAAATGTATTACTCTGCTAGCCAAAAAAATATATATCATTGAAGTGAACAGATTTATTTTCTTTCTCTGATTTATTTAGGTTGCACATTCTAAATCTCAGCATTCAAGTGACTTTAGAATAAATCTAAATTCTTACTCTGTATTTGAGGAAGCTAATGGTTAGTTTTCCCCAGTTGTCTCAGCAAGTCAATTATACTGTCTAATATATTATACTTCCTTTTGAACTGTATTTCTCATTTGGTGAATATTTTGCTAATTTAAAAAAAATGAATCATAGAATTATTCTCATCTGAAGTTGAATCAATGATCTAGTAATTAGTGAGTAACTATTGTTGATAACCAAATTTAGAATAGCTCTGTCAACATTTTCTCTTGTATTTTTTTTTACACTTCTATTTTATTAAAATAAGTTAATGCTTTTAAATACATTGTTACTGAAAGAAGGTTGCTTTTTATCCAAATCAGGTGTCTCAACCCATTATTATTATAAACTAGAGGCCCAGTGCACGAAATTCGTGCACGGAGGGGGGTTGTCCCTCAGCCCAGCCTGTACCCTCTCCAATCTGGGATCCCTCTCACAATCCAGGACTGCTGGTTCCCAACTGCTTGCCTGCCTGCCTTCCTGATTGCCCCTAACTGCTTCTGCCTGCCAGCCTGATCACCCCCTAACCACTCTGCTGCCAGCCTGTTTGCCCCCAACTTCCCTCCTCTGCCGGTCTGGTCACCCCTAACTGCCCACTCCTGCAGGGCTGATCACCTCCAACTGCCCTCCCTTGCAGGCTTGGTCCCTCTCAACTGCCCTCCCTTGCAGGCTGGGTGCCTCCCAACTGCCCTCTCCTGCTGGCCATCTTGTGTCCACATAGGGGCAGGATCTTTGACCACATGGGGGCAGCTATATTGTGTGTTGCAGTGATGATCAATCTGCATATTACTCTTTTATTAGATAGGATAGAGTCCTGGTACAGGGGTGGGGGCCAGCTGGTTTGCCCTGAAGGGTGTCCCGGATCAGGTGGGGGTTCCCTTGGGGTGTGGGGCAGCCTGAGTGAGGGGCCTATGGTGGTTTGCAGGCTGGCCACGACCCCTGGCAACCCAAGCAGAGGCCCTGGTATCTGGAATTTATTTTCCTTCTACAATTGAAACTTTTTAGCCTGGAGCGGAGCCAAGCCTGGGGCTCCCTCCGAGGCCGACAGCCATTTGTGTTGGGGTTATAATTGAAACTTTGTTGCCTTAAGCGGGTGGGCCCGGCCAGGGTGTGCGGAAAGCTTTGCTTCCCCTGTTGCCGGCGGCAACCCTGGCCTGCTCTCTCAAGCTCCATTCTGCCGCCATTTGTTTGAATTTGTTTACCTTCTGTAATTGAAACTTTGTAGCTTGAGTGGAGGCTTAGGCCTGGCAAGGGCAGGCGGAAACCTTGGCTTCCTCTGTTACCTAGGAAACCTTGCTCTCTGCGGCTGTAGCCATCTTGGTTTGGGTTAATTTGCATACTTGCTCTGATTGGATGGTGGGCGTGGCTTGTGGGTGTGTTGGAGGTATGGTCAATTTGCATATTTGTCTATTATTAGATAGGACTAGAAGCCCGATGCACAAAGATTCATGCAAGAATAGGCCTTCCTTCCCCTGGCTGCCAGCACCTGGCGGGCTTGCTCCAGCAGCCTGTGCAGCGGCGGCAGTGATGGCAAGCCCTGCGCGCTCTGGTGCCACTTCCTCCTCACCCTCCTTCTCCGGAGAGTTCCTCTGTGTGGCGCTGGTGCTCCTGGGGAGGCGTGGAGGGGAAGAGGTGGGGGGAGCGAGGCTGGTGGGGAGGACTGGAGAGGTTGGGTGTGCTAGTGCGTTTCACTTTCCCATTGTGAAAGTGGGATGAACTGGCCCCCTTCCTCATCCTCTTCCTCCTCTGTCCTCTGCCTCCTGTCTGCTCGCCCTCCCTCCACACCCATCGCCCCTCCCCTCTTGATTTGGGTAGATAGGGAGGAGGAAGATCTGATCATTTGGGTTACTGTGTAGGTGGCCTCTTTCATCTATTCAAAACAAAGCTGAGCCGCCTGCCGCTGCCGCCACAACCACCACCATCGACCCTTGGCTGGCCTGGGGCTCCTGGGGCCCGTTAACTGTGCACCAAACGAGCTCGCACGCGTCTGGACTGCGGGGCTGCTCCAACGTTAGGGTTTTGTTTACCAGAGCAGCGGGGCAGGGGTGGGGTAGAGGGAGAAGCCAGACACAGGGAGCAACGACTTCAGGCACCAGAGGGTTGCCTCTGAGGCTGGGGGCTGGGCCACAGGGAGGCTGCAAGGATGGTTGACAGGTGTGGAGTGCGGCAGGGAGGCCCCAAGGAGGCGCGCTGCCCAGAGGCCCGGAGTGGCCGGGGGGGGGGGGGGCGGGGTTGCTGCCATCTTTGTCAGGTTAATTTGCATACTCATTCATGACTGGCTGGTGTTGTTAAGTGATGGTCAATTTACATATTTCTCTTTTTATTAGTAAGATGAGTTTGCCACACCATTCCTATACTTTGATTTACTGTTCTAGAATTTTCTTTGTCTGACATGATTGATTTTATTATTTTATGTTTCTGATATCTGTAAAATATTTTAATATAGTTGTTTATTTTTTCTATGTAATTTCTATGTAATTAAATTTTCTATATTTAATTTATAGTTGCAATTGTATGTGTGTAACCTTCTAAATTAAAACTATGTTTTTTTCAACAAAATAATGAGTTTAAATACAAAGCTATTTTGTATTTCAATTTTGGTTTAATATTAAAATCTCTGTGTTAATGTAAGTACATTAAAAAATTGACTTAGGAAATCTTATTGCAGTGTAAAAGCTACTATAATAAGTTGTTCCTTTACATAAATAAATAAATGACCAATATTACTAGCGGCTATAAGCAGCATGGGAGAAAAAATGGAAGGAGTCTTTTATCCTAGTTTTTAGAGGGCATCAGCAGCTTGCTTTTATGAAAAAGTAACAGCTAAATGCACTGCAAATAATTTGCAGTAATCCAGTTCAGTGATTCATGTGTCTGCTTTAATGGGTCATAATTCAGGGTAAAGTAACTGAGTGCAGTCAGAGTGCAGACACTGCGTATGCCAGGGACAGTATCTCTTCATAAAACACACCTCAGGAGAAGCAGTTTGCCAACCCCCTAATACTCTCTGATGTTTTGATGTCCTGCATATTTTTCCGATTAAGTTTTGAGTGCCATGTTTTTAGTTGTATTTCCACATTCATTATTCTCACGTAGACCCTTCAGCGGGTTTGCCATATATGATTATTTTTTTAATGATGCCTTTCTTTCCACTTCAGCAGTTTAATAATCTAGCACATGGTTGCTTCTCAGTACTCAGCATTCACCTCCCCAATTCTGAAGAGGACATGTGCTTTGGCTTCAAAATTCCATTTGCAGCGTTAGAAATGCATATTCCCTGTGGAACAACATTTGTTTGACATAACCATTCATTTTTATTACCTCTTTAAATATGTTTATCCAGAGTTATCAATAATCATAAATAACTGTATTCTCATCTTGTTCTGTGTTTTTTTTTTCCAACAGACAAAATTGCTTACCCAGTACATATTAAATCTCGGCAAGTATGATCAAAACTACGACATCAGAGACCGTACAAGATTTATTAGGCAGCTTATTGTTCCGAATGAGAAGAGTGGAGCTTTAAGTAAATATGCCAAAAAAATATTCCTAGCACAAAAACCTGCACCACTGCTTGAGTCTCCTTTTAAAGGTATTATTATTATTATTAGAATATAACTGCACAATATGTTATCTGAAAAATGTGACAATATATTCCATTTATAATGTGCTTATAATTTATCTCTTAGGAAATATAAATGACTAGCATATATAAATATATAAAAACAGTGTGCTTTCTATTCATTCATCTGTTCTCCAGAGCAAGCTTTATATTAGTTGAAGTTTATATTTTTATGGACCTTATTTACCTAAATAATTTTAATCTTCTGATTTTATTTTCTTACTAAGCATAAAAACAATATATAAAAGCTTTGTTGTTCTTATAGACATTGACTTCACTTTTATTTTAAATAGATACCTTTATTTAATAAGGAATATAATTCACCTTAATACTGAGTTGTTATTAATTAAATATTCTATGCATGCTAACATAAACTTTTCTAGGAACAATTATTTCATAAAAACTTTAATATTTAAATGTTTTCCCACCTTTTTAAAAGGAATAATTGATCAGTTTCACAAGTAGCCATTACAGTTGGAATCAGATGATTTTATACCTTGGTTTTTATATTTTTCCTTATTTAATTGTTGTAAAGTGATAACAAGCAGTTCAGTTTCATAGGAAAACTATTAAAATTCTGAATGTGTTTGTGCCAAGACATGTATATGGATTGTTTAACTGTGCTGTCATTCTTAATATTCACAGTAAAGTAATTTTTAGAGAAGCTACATTTCAGAGCAACACCTCCAAACACACTGACTGATTAGCTTTTTTATTGACCATTATGGGGAAGATTATTGTAATCTATGGACTGAAATCAGTTTTTTGACCTATGAAGAGCTTCCTAGTTTATATTTATTCCTTGACATTTGAGGTAATATGCCAATTATCTTGAGCTCTGATTAGGACTGTTCTATGTTATATACAGCTCATATTGTTTATTTTATATTTTTCTCTATTTTAATAGATAGGGATCATTTCCAGCTTGGAACTTTATCTCATACTCTCAACACTAAAGCTACTGGGTACATGGAATTATCTAATTGGCCAGAGGTGGCGCCTGACCCATCAGTTCGAAATGTAGAAGTAATAGAGTTGGTAAGTTGACCCTTCTGAAATTAATTTTGTCAAGCAGTAGGATATTCTAGAATAATGATTTTTTTCAAATAAAAGCTTTTGGGGTGGGGGTTGAAAATTGAAAATTGTTCTGATATTTCTAAGTAAAATGTGTTAGGTATACTAGTATCTTGCTGTTATGGGAACTAAAATTTGTAGTGTTCCTACATTATTGTACATGTACTGTTCCTTTTCTTCAAGGAAATAGAGAATTGAATTCTCTGCATCAATGCTACTCACATTTGTGGTATTGCGTTTGTAGCTGTGTAGATTCAATTTCTAAGGTATTTGGTTTCATTGGTTTGAGCTTTTTCTACTTTGTTTAGAGATTCGTAAGCTTCCTGTCAATGTTTTTCTCAATAATTTTTGCTGTTCTATTCCAAAGAAACCATACAAAGTGTTCTGGATTTTCTGATGAACCTGTTTCAAGTGAAGCCTAGACATAAATAGGGAGCATTGTGTACCAAAAATGTCCTTACACAAGGTCACAATTAAAATGAGAAATATGTTGCCTTCACATTAAAAACCAACTTCTATACAAATCATCTTTTCCTAGATGTTTAAAAAAATGCTGGCTACTAAAGTAAAAGAATTAATTTTATTTTCAAATACTATCTCTTATATAAAAAAGAAAAATAGAGGGTCTATTGATTGTCTTTAGAGATTTGATTATGTGAAATATATATCATACTTTTTAAAGTAGAATTAATAAAAATGAACAATTAGGTATTTCATTCTGGATGCTTTTTTCGGTAAAAAAGTTATATTGAACAAGGATTCAGATAACCAGAGTTCTTTACCACTAATTCCTGTGAGAAATTCAGTTAACCTTCTTGCCTATTAACTTATATACAGTAGAAGAAAATCTTTATTACTTTAAATAGAATTTATATAATGTGCATAGCCATGTAATTTGATCCTTTTAAGAAATACATTTCTCTTAACTCTTCAGACCTTATTCTGGCTTTGGAGCATGGCCAGAAGCAATAATAACTGATAATGGCTCCATTTGGCAAACCCTGGCAGTGTACTTTGATAATGTTTGCAAACATTATCTTGCTTAAACCTCATAATGATTACAAGTGTTTGTTGTTGTTGTACCCATTTTGCAGATGAGAAAACTGAGGTTCAGAGAGCCTAAATAAATTGCCCACGTTCACATAGCTAGGAAGTGATGGAATTGAGATTCTAACCCAGATTTGTCAGTCCTTTGTTCATGCTCTTCACTGCATTTTAGTGTTATGTAACATGAAGAGAGGCGGCTTGAGCTTGTTTGCAAATCTGTACTATTCTTAGTACTTAGAGCACCATCATTTTCATGTTGTGACAAATTAACTTTATTTAGAGATGATTTTTTAAAATGTAAAAGTTATTAAAACTAATTGCATGTCTATTCCTCCTTGCAATTAAATTTGCTGATTTTCATTCAAATCTACATACTCTTTTAAGAACTCTTCAAAAAGATTGGCTTCTTAGTGCAATTTTTGGTCAGATGCTAGAATACAAAGAGAATATTCTTTGTTATGATTATTTCCATAGGTATACTTACTCTCTTTCCTAATTTTATATTATGCCTGCTTATTGTTTTTATGGTTTCATCCTTTTTTATTATTGGGTACATGCAAGTAAAGCCATTCTTTTATCCTTTCCTTGCTTCTACCCACTTCTCCTCCTTGCTGCCCCATTCCATAAATAAATAAATAAATAAATAAATACGTAAATAAATAAATAAATTTATCTTCTCAGAAATTGATAACAATTTTATGCAGTTTAATTTGGTCTCAGCAGTACCCTTATTTTGGCTGATAGATTGGTTGGTTGGCTGTCTTATTCCATTTTCATGTGCTCTTCTTACAGGACAGTACTTCAATAACCTATTTTCTTGTGTTCATTTCACCTGCCCAGTTCAACAGCAACAAAATTATTATTTTTTAATTGGCTGACTACATTCTGTAAATTAATAGTTGGTAACTTATTTATGGAGAATAATTATAACTGCTGTAATCTGGTTGAAAAAAACTGTTGCTATCCATTGATGCCATGCAGAAAACAGTTTCAATCTATGGGTCTCTGGACGTATTGACTTAAAATTATGCTATAAAAGACACAAATATAAAAATATCAAATGCAGTTGTAACAATGCAGAAAGTCTTTCTTGCTTCTCACTCTACCTCACACCCCTCCTAAGTCGCATCAATATATTTCATACACATAATACAGTGTTATCCTACTTTCACTGTAAATTGATCTTACAGGGTCACTGTGATAACTTAGTAAGAAAAATGGCCTAGGTTTAGATACTCTAATATTTTAATCAAAACAAGAGGGAACCTAGTCAGGTTTACATTAGAAGTCACTTTGAATTGCATACTACCATTTCTAGGATATCAAATATAATGTCTGTTTATATTATGATAACAGTAAGTTTTGAAGTCCATTAGAATTTTTTTTTGTTTAGTTCTAGAATATCCTTTTCCCTTCAATTACAGAAAGACTGTCCTTTGCATATCAAAGGTATTTTGCTTTATAAACCCATCTATTATCAATATTTTATCCCTCATAGGAACTTTAAAATTAATGTCTTGCTATTCTTTCCTCTTATCTTTTCCCCTTATAGTTTCTTTTGCTTAGAATGATATGATTCTCATAGTCATAAAAGATCATCACAAAAATTAAAATATTTTTATTATTTAAAACACCATGAATATTGAGTTGATAGCTGTGCCAAGGTAATTTGTCCTTTGAGCATAGAAGCCTAATTTCCCTTATTTATCAATTTAGTCTTACCTTGAAAGCCATAGTCTAATTAAGTAATTTCCACTCACTCCCCAACCCCCATAAATTGGTCTGGTATACTTTTTACTAAACTTCATAAAATGATTGGATTTAAGAAAAATATGGACTTTTGGGTTTACTAAACATAGGAAAACTTTGTTCATAGAATACTATATTCATATTTGGAGTACAGAGTATTTTAATTATATAAAAAGAAAGCAATATTGCTGATATTACATAAGTATCTAATTCAAGTACTAGTGGCCCGGTGCATGAATTCATGCACATTGAAAGGAAATTAATTAGAAGAAACATTTTAATATTGCTATTCGCCCTTGCTCTATAATAGAAGTATCAACCAAATTCATAATCTACAATGACAGATGAAAACACATGGGTGCGATGGGTGCCAGCGAGAGCTTTATATGTATCGCGTGTGCGCGAGTCAACTTAGCCTTTTATATATATAGAATAAACTTGCTTAATTAGACCTGCTTTCTGATGTAGCTGAACTTTTTCCAGCCCAGTGAAGCGCCCCAACTTCTCTTTCAGGTAATTGTCAGCAACACAGCAGTAAATATCAACACAAAATAGATTATTATTGTAGATCATGCAGGGAGAACAAAGGCTAAAATATTTAACCACAGCAGTGTTTGATTATATTCTGCGTAGTGAGAAAACTTGAAGTCATTTTCAAGGTCCACCATTTCTTACTTCTTTTCAGTCAGGTCAAGTTTCTAAGTTTTCTAAATCTCCATTTTCCAGCTAATGAAAAGAAAATAGGATTCCACCAAGTCTCCGATCTACCTACTTCAGGACTTCTGTGAGGATCAAATGAGATGAGGCACGGGAAAATGCTTCACAGACATTTGGTTAAAGCAGGGGTCCTCAAACTTTTTAAACAGGGGGCCAGTTCACTGTCCCTCAGACCGTTGGAGGGCCAGACTATGGTTTAAAAAAAACTATGAACAAATTCCTATGCACACTGCACATACCTTATTTTGAAGTAAAAAAACAAAACGGCAAAAACACCCGCATGTGGCCCGCGGGCCATAGTTTGAGGACGCCTGGGTTAACGTGTGAAATGCTTGCATCTGACTATAAAGCAAGTCGTGTTCCTGGGCTGAGGCTAGTCATTGCTAGGGAGAGGAAGCCAGGCGTTACTATGCAATGTCATTACCCGGAAAGACACTTAGCATATTAGCCTTTTATATATAGAGATTTTTGAGTAATTTTTACTCATTTTTCTATTGTCCATATATAGTAACTAGAGTCCCGGTGCACAGATTCGTGCACCGGTGGGATCCCTCAGCCTGGCCTGTGCCCTCTTGCAATCCGGGATCCCTCAGGGGATGACAGAGAGCTAGTTTTGGGGCCGAGGAGGGACCCCGGGAGGTTGGCTGGCTGGGGAGGGACCGCAGGAGGGCTCCAGGGCATGTCTGGCCCGTCTTGCCCAGTCCCGATCGTCCAGACCTCAGCAGCAAGCTAACCTACTGGTCGGAGCATCTGCTCCCTGGTGGTCAGTGCACGTCATAGCGACTGATTGAATGGTCAAATGAATGGTCAGACACTTAGCATATTAGGCTTTTATTATATAGAATGTTCTGGCTTACTTATCATTTTATGCAGCATACCTTAAACCCTTAAGCTCTTTAAGATCAGTGATTTTAAACAGAGATCTTTAAGCAAACAAACCCATGTCAGACTTGCACCAGACCAATTAAATATGGCTTTTAGGAGGTGAATCCCAGGCATTAGTTTTTTTAGTATCCGTATTTTTATTGTTTCTTTAAGTATTAAAAAAATGTTCTCATGTGATTCTAACGTGCATCCAGTGTTGTTGAATAAGAACCTCTGGTGTGCCGTAAAGTACTTTACAATGGGATGTATACTTTAGCAAACTGGCACATAGTAGAAACTCAGTTAAAAGTGTGATAAATAAATGAGCCTTAACCATTTTGACCTTTTAAAAAATACACATTTTCCCTGCCCTTTAAAAGAGTATTTGAAACATGATTTAATTTTTTTCTTGATGAATCAAGGTCACAATTCTGAAACTAGTTTATTTTACTATAATACACTGTATTAAAGTCTTTAAAGGGCTATTCAGACAATTAATAACTAATGTGACAATAAAAGTAAGTATATAAATAATATATTTAGTATGTTAGAAAGTAATAAATGCTGTCATGGAGGAAAAATATTAGAGCAAAGCATGGGAGGTTGGAATTTTAAGTAGAGTGGTCCTCCCTGAGGTGACACCTGGGGGAGTTGGAAGCGGGAACAGCAGGGGGAAAGTTCCTAAGGTGGACGCTTGCCTGGGTGTTTGAAAGAACAGTCAGGAGTGGCTGTAACAGAATGGGAAGGAGGAAGAACAGCAGAAGGAGGTCAGGTAGGCAAGGGGACTGGCATGGGCATATAGGGCCATGCAGACTGTCCTAAATACTTGGGCTTTTTCTTTGAGTGAAATGGGGAGCTGTTGCAGGGTTTCAAGCCAGACGGACTTGATTGGACTAGGTTTTATGTTTATTTTATTTTATTTTTAATTATAGTTGACATTCAGTATTCTTTTATATTAGTTTCAGGTGTTCAGCGTAGTGGTAAGACAATGATATAATTTTAAGACATGATCCCCCAGTAATTCTAGTACCCACTTGGTACCATACATAGTTATTAAAATGTGAATGGATTAAGAAGTACAAATTGGTAGTTAAAAAAAATAGTCACGAGGATGTAAAGTACAGTATAGGGAATATAGTTAATAATAATAGTCCAACTTAGATTTTAATAGAATTATCCTAGCTGCTGTGTTGAGCAAATTCGGAGTGGGGGTTAGAGGGTTAGCAAACCCGGAGTGGTGGTTAGGGGAGGGAATGGAAGTGTGATAGCCAGTTAGGAGGCTGTTGTAGTAATCCAGGACAGAGAGATGCCTCTGGCCAAGGTGGTAAAGGAACAAGGTGGCTAAAGGCTTTCTTGATGGATTATACATTTAGGAAATGAGAGAAAGAGAGAAGTCAAGGATTACTCCAGGTTTAGGCTGTTGAGAAGGTTAGGGCTATTTATTGCCCACCCTAAATATTTTCATTGTTTTTCTCTTACCTCATTATCAAGTTGTGAACTTGTATTTTTTATTGCTATTATTGCATCTACCTCTAATTGCCCTAATCTCTTCTAGACTTTATTTTAAATCTTCTGTAGACCAACAAATGCAGAAGTCTTTAAAATTGTGTGTAAAATTAAGTTGTTGATTTAACATAAAATGGGCCCTGAGACTTTGTGTTCTTCTATTCAGGAGTAAAGGGGAGTCAGCCTTAATGCCAGGACTTGTCACAGTTGCCTTCTCTGTTGAGGCCTTAAACTTTCTTCTGGGTTCACAGTGATTGAATGATCTGAATGATTAAGTTAGCCAGAAGACTGAATCCATCAATGAGAATTTCTTTATATTTACATTTCTACTTTTTTGTCTTTTTAAACAGGCAAAAGAATGGACTCCATCAGGAAAAGCAAAGAAAGAGAAACCTGCTAAGAAATTTTATTCTGAATCTGAGGAGGAAGAGGATTCTTCCGATAGCAGCAGTGACAGTGGTGGGCTTTATAATTTATTAAAATAACATTATTCACTGTAGCTTACATGACATGCCTCCAACAAAACAATAAGGCCTAGTACATAAAATTCGACAAGTGAGTTTAAAAAAGGTTTATGCTATTCCAATAATTCCTTTCATTTACATATTTAGTTTTCAAAGTAATTTCCAATCCCCCCCCTTTTTTTTATTGTTAATCCTCACCTGAGGATATTTTTTCCATTGATTTTTAGACAGAGTGGAAGGGAGGGGAACATGGAGACACAGAGAGAGAAACATCGGTGTGAGAGAGACACATTGATTGGTTGTCTCCCGTACATGCCCCAACTGGGATCAAGCCTGCAACTGAGCCACGTGCCATTGACCAGAACCCAACCTGGGACCCTTCAGTCCTCAGGCTGATGCTCTATCCACTGAGCCAAAACACCTAGGGCCCTTCTTTTTTTTTTTTTTTAATTAATTATTTTTTTTTAGGGAGAAAGAGAGAGAAACATCGATCAGTTGCCTCATTCATGAGCCTCAACTGTGGATCGAACCTGCAACCTGATTATGTCCCCTGACCAGGAATTGAATCCAAGACTCTTTGGTGCATGGGATGACACTCTAACCACTTAGCAACACCAGCCAGGGCTCCAGTCCCTTCTTATTTGACATTACCTCTTAGACACATAGCTAATAAATGATAGAGTTGAAAAAGGAACTCAAGCTTTTCTGAATTCTAACCCACACTACCTGTTATATTCATTGGTGCATTGAAAATCATGATTTTGCATTTGATAAGTCTTTAATGGTACCTTTAAAAGTAACTTTCTTTTATAAAAATGTAAAGTTTATTTAAATATTGAGCAATCTGTTCTTCATCCATTTTATACTCTTATTTCTACATGAGCCTATATAGAGATAAAGCTAAAATTAATAAATCCCTTGTGTATTATAAAGAAACGAAGAGTTAAAAGATTGAGAACCACCATATACAATTAAAAGAATGCTAAATCAGAATCCTGGGTTTTAGCTTTGCAAATTCAACAAGGTACTTACCTTTCTCTATATCTGATCAATGAAGAGATGGAGTTAGATGCCTTTTTAAAAAATCATTTTTTATTTCTCAATTGTAGTTGACATACAGTATTATATTAGTTTCAGGTGACTTTCTCACATCTGTGTTTCTTTCTCCCTACCCCTTCCCCTTCCCCTCCCCTCCCCCCTCTCCCTCTTCCTCGCTTTCCCTCTCTCCCTCTCCCTCTCCCTTCTCCTCCCCCTCTCCCTCTCCTTCCCCCTCTTTCTCTCCCTCTCCTTCTCCCTCTCTCCTTTCTACTCTCTCTAAAATCAATGGAGAAAATATCCTCAGGTGAGGATTAACCAAAAAAATAAAAATAAAAATAAAATACACATAAATATACTATATACAGCACTTCTACAAAGAGTCCTATATACCATAATTTATACATTAAAAAATTAAAAGGAAAATTCTTCATCTCTTTGACCTGTGGAAAACTCCTATACTAACTAAAGTAAGTAATAACTTTAAATTAGTAATTTTGCTTGTTGCATTTGAAATTAGAAATGTTTTGAGATGATTTGAATAATTCATTTCCCTCTCAAAATTTGTTCTTAGGAAATTCAACTGTTTGTTACCTTTTTCTCCTCTAAATAAAATTTACTATTATCAATAAAAGAATTTAAAATTATTTTTTTATCTCTATTTTCTCTAAAATTTTTTTTGCCACAGCTAGAAACTTACAGGTTTGAGAAGCGAGATTCTCAGATTTAGTGTTCTTACTTGGTTCATCTTGGCTTGCTTTCCCAGTCATTATCAGAGCCTCCTGTGTCCGGAGTCCCTCCACACTCACCTTGCTGCAGGGTTCCAGAAGTCCGAATGATGGGTGTGGAAACAGTGTGAACAAGTGGGGCCAGTAAACTGAAGTTCAACATCTGGTTTCATTTGTGATGAATATTGACACTTACTTGTGCCCTTATGTATAAGTAAATGGCTATAAATCAAAGAGCGCCTGTTTTGTTGTGTTGTTTTCTCAGAGAGTGAATCTGACAGTGGAAGTGGAGAACAAGGGGAGGAAGGAGACAGTGAAGACAGCAGCGAGGACTCCAGTGAGAGTGAGAGCGGAAGTGAGTCAGAAGTAGAAAACAAAGGGAAGGACAAGAGGAACTCCAAAACCAAAGGAAGAGGGTAAATTATTTTCTTCAAAAAATGTTTTATGGCATTTTCCTCCAGGCTAACATTTCCCTTTAACTCATAGAATGAGAAAATGAGTGTGTATTTTTTCCTGAACAGATATTGTATCCTGTAAAATTAATTTAGAATACTAGTTCACATTATTCTACTACTTACAATGCTTCATTTTCATTTTGAACTTGAACAAATCTTGGGGCTACATTTCAAAAATTGGTATAACCTTGGAAGGCTGAGTTAAGTGATCAGGCAGTAGGTATGAAACACTTAATTACCTTTCGTAGCAGTTTTACTGAGGGCTAAAATTAAATCCTTCAAGACTTTGCCATTATGTAACTAAGACAATTGATTTTTCTAAATAATGTTATATTAAAAAGATTATGATCCAAATATTAGAGTCAGAGGCTGTGAAGGAAGACGGTCATAAGATATTTAAGTGCTAGTGCTTTTTAAGATCTCCCATTATCAACAACATTATCGTGTATTAAAGTGTCATTAAAATTTTGAGTAATTGGGCCTGATACCTTGGATTGTAAGAGTCTGTTTTCCTCCCTGCTGTCAGTGTGTGGCCTCAGCAGACACGATGGCCCTTCCTAAGGGCCTGCTGCCCGCTCCCTTGATGAGCTTGCAGCCCAGCTCAGTCGTGGCTGACAGCACTGATTGGGGCGCAGTACGCTCTCTGCTCCTTTTATTACAGACAGTAATTAAAGCAGCTCGCCCTGCCACTTCCATAACAAACACAGCATAATACCCTAATTATGACTTTATTAATTTAAGTCAGGATTTAATGATTTTAAAAGTGATTTATATTGTTTTTCCTGTTCAGAACAAATGAAATCTGTAGGTTAAATTAATACAGGCTTTTCATCATTGCAAAGTTAAAAAGCTAGTTACCAGTAAATTCTTTTCATTAGATTAACATCTGAAACTCTAAGCAGTAAGGTAAACAATAATTACCCATCAAAATTGAGTGATGCATAACAAAATAACACTTATACCTTTAAATCTTATCTCAAAAGCTGGAAGTTAAATATATTCAGAATTACTCACTTGTTGCAACAAAGGAGTTACTTGGTTTGTAATAGACTTTTCTTTGAGAGAAATTCTGTACTTCTAGTTTAATATCAGAATAGCTATGATTACATAGTTTATAAAAAGTGTCTTATTTCTAGGAAAGGAAAGTTTGGTTCAGTGCACTAAATACCTTTTTAGATAGCAAAAGCCAGTATGCTAGAAATTTATAACCATGTATTAGATTAGTTTCATTATTTTTTTCTTTCAGAAATAGATTTTTCTCTTATTCATGTTTGAGTTTAAAAGAATTGTTTAATACATCAAAGGGAATCTCAGATGCATTCTAACCTTGTATTTTTAAGTACATGTTTTACTATTGAATTGGGGATAATAAATTGCTATTCTTTGCTAGGGGCAAAAAAACAACATATTTTTTAGTCATCAAATATAATTACATGTGCTCTGAGATGTTACCATGACTCCATTTTTAATAAACAGCAATCATATTTCCTTCACAAAAAATCAATTGTAGGAACTATTGATTCTTCCCTTGCCTCACCACTCTCCCTTCCCATGTGTTTTTCTGCCTGTCTCTCAGAATTTTTTTAAACTTTGCCAGTGTATAACTATATGGTAGTTTTTTAAAGCTAGGGAGCTTTAAGTATCTTCAAAAAACCCCTTTGCTAATCATAATTATTTTTTACTAAATTTGAGTTTTATACTCCAAAGTATGTTCAGTTGAAGGGAGCTATTATGGTGTAGTAGGGTAAATATGATCTTTAGAATAAGACAGACATGAGTTCAAATTACAGTTCTACCCCTCCTGGCTATGTATCCTTGAGCAAGTTACTTAACCTTACTGAATATTATCTATAATAATAAAAGTGTAATATGCTAATTAGACTGGACAGCCAAATGACCTTCCGAATGAAGCCGGGCTGCGATGGCCGAGGCAACTGCCGTTGCTGCAACGGCCGAGGGCAACCGCTGAGGCTTCGAGTGCTGAACCCCTTGCATGAATTTCATGCATCGGGCCTCTAGTCTATCTATATATATAAAAGGCTAAGTGACCAACTGACCGACCTGCTGGTACAAATGACACGCACTGGCAATTTAAAAATAAACGTTGACTCGCGCATGCACAATACATATAAAGCTCTCACTGATGCCAGTCACGTGTGTGTTTTGATCTTTCATTGTCGATCATGAATTTGGTTGTTTTTGTTGACATTCAACGTGAACCACATCACGATTTATTCATCTACCGTCCGACTGACCGGCTGGGACATATGACGCCCACTGGCAATTTAATAATAAACAGTGACTGTGCGGTATGTATAAAGCTCTCACTGGTGCCAATCACACACGTGTTTTAATTTTATAATACTACTAGAGGCCCGATGCATGAAATTCGTGTATGGGGGACAGGGGGTTGTCCCTCAGCCCAGCCTGCACCCTCTCCAATCTGGGACCCCTCAAGGGATGTCTGACTGCCCTCTCACAATCCAGGACTGCTGGCTCCCAACCACTCGCCTGCCTGCCTGCCTGCCTGCCTGATTGCCCCTAATTGCTTCTGCCTGCCAGCCTGATCACCCCCTAACCACTCCCCTGCCAGCCTGATCAATGCCTAACTGCTCCCCTGCCGGCCCAATTGCCCCTAACTCCCCTCCCCTGACAGCCTGGTCACTCCTAACTGCCCTCCCCTGCTGGTGTGGTCCCCCCCAACTGCCCTCCCCTGCAGGCCTGGTCTCCCCCAACTGCCATCCCCTGCAGTCCTGGGTCCCCCACAACTGTCCTTCCCTGCATGCCTGGTCGCTCCCAACTGCCCTTCTCTGCCAGCCTGGTCACCCCTAACTGCCCACCCCTGCAGGCCTGATCGCCTCCACTGCCCTCCCTTTCAGGCCTGGTCCCTCCTAACTGCCCTCCCCTGCTGGCCTGATCACCCACAACTGCCCTCCCCTGCCAGCCATCTTGTGTTGGCCATCTGGTGTCCACATGGGGGCGGCCATCTTGTGTGTTGGAGTGACGGTCAATTTGCATATTACCACTTTATTATATAGGATATTATATATACTATTTTGACATGTAATTTTTTGCAGTAATGTAATTACTGCATGAATCTTCTAATTAATTTTATTTCAATATGTACAAATCCATGCACTGGGCCACTAGTAGGATTATAATGCCCAGTAAAAATATGGTGGAATGTCATATTAGATGATTGGTATGAAGTTCCTAATATGCCTGGCACAAGATACATTCTTTTATTTTTATTTTTTTCAACATAAAAGATAGTTTATTTAGAAAGTTACAGAGGTAGTAGAAGTGAGCCAGCTGGGCTGCATAGGCTCAGGAAACAAGTTACAGGGGCAGAAGGGCTCTTGGAGCTCTGGACAGAGAAAGGCACAGTTAACAAGCCTTGTGGTGGGGAGGGTGATTAGGAGGGGGAAGGGGAAAGTTCCCATAGGCTCTTGAGAGGGAGAGCACCTGCTGGGTCCTTTGCCTTGAGGGTTTTAAAGGCTGAGAATTTAGGGGAGATCTTGGGGGAGGATCTCAATAGGGTATTCATCAGCTTTATGCTGATGTGCCAAAATGAGATTTATTCCCAGGGACTTCATCTTTCCTTGGGTATCATGGGCACAAATGGCACTAATTGGATTTCTGTTATCTTACATTTGGTTGGGAAGAGAAGTGTAAACCATTAGCACTAAGTGTCCTTGATTAGGGAAGATAAGATTTAGCAGATGGATGTAAGCTGCTTGTCCATTTAACTCTCTCATTTTCCCTATTCTGCTTGTCCTGGTTTATTAGCCTGTCTCATTTCCTCTCAGTGAGGTCTATCCCTGAAATCTGTTAGGGTTGCTGAGGGAGGTCGGTTGGTCTTCAGTAACTGCTTCCTGCTGACAAGGGCTGTAGTCCCTGCACATATAGGGTATGGAAATCTCTTCCTGCCTGATCTAAGGTAGACAAGGGAATGGGATCCCAGACTGGAACAGTCTGTTAGCTGATTCTTCCAAAGTAGTGATGGTCCAGAATCCCCAAAGCATCATCATCTTAATATCTAATTGTTATATCCAGAATCAAAGTTGGTAGATTGCTCCATATTTCATTAACTTAATCATGTAATCCTGATACTAAGTCAGTTCAGTGAAATTGTTGAGTCTCAGTTTAGAAGGCAGTGATGCAGGTGGGCTCCCAAAGTGAGACCTATGTTGTGTAAACAAGCAGTCGGGTATTTAATAAGGGTATGCCTCTGAAAACAGAAGGAAAAAGACAAAGGTTAATGACCAAAGCAAATTACAAACCAGTTTCTAAGTCTGTAAGGCTGTCAGTTGAGATTTTTAGATGTAAGTCTCAAAGTTGTTGTTTTTTTCTAGAATGAAAGCAAGCAGTGATAGTCTGATAGATTCTCCTTATCTGCATATCTTATTTGAATATCTCTGGTGATGTAAATTCTGCATGGTTTACACAGCATCAGTCATAATGATTATGAATGAGCTGTTGTGGCTATTTTTCAAGGTTATATCAAGTCCTTTGGCTATAATTTGCAAGTACAAAGCTCAGAAACAAAATTTTTAGTTCTCAATAATTCCAAGTCAAAGGATGGGAGAGAAAGGAAACATTAGTTTGGAGGGTTATAGCCAAATATTTAAGAAAACAAAAAAATTTGTAATTCAGTTCAGTTTACGGGTGACAAAATTTTGAAGACAATTAACTGAATTAGATTCTAATATTCACAACTATGTATTACAGATTCTATTGAAACAGTTTTTCCCCTTAAAATCATCCTCATTTTTACCAAAAAGCCAAATTATGACCAATTTATTTGCATTAAAACCAGCTTCAATTTGGCCTGATTATTTGCATAAACACAAGAAGAATAGTAATTTATCATATAGGCTCTCCTAAATCTTCTTTGCTGGAATCTTATAAGGAATCTCCAGATTGAGCTTTAATTAGCCCTCAGGGTGAAGAACCCAAGCCACACAGTTGCCACCAGGCTTAGCTTGCAATACCTATAGGTTTGGGCGAATTCCTCAAGTTGTTGAGATTCTTTCTTTGCCATCTCCCAGGAAAGCAACCTTTGTTGAGATGCCCCTCCACATGTTCTTATGATACACTATACTTTATTACTTATCATACTTTCTTGTCAATGGCACCTTACTTCTCTGTGTCTTCAGGGACAGCAGACTGTGTAAGGAAGGCACATGGAGATCATCTGTATCTTGCTAACCATTGTTATCCTCAGCACCTAGCAGTGCAAACACACTGTGGGCAATCAAATATTTGTTAAATGAGGGACAGAGTGAATAAATGAATGAATGGCATCCGCACTTAGATTTGATCATTTGGTATTTTAAAAATTTATATTTGGTTATCCTACTTTTTTTTAAAGTAAGACTTAAGTGCATTAGAAGAATTCTCTTTTGAACTGGGTAACATTTTCTCATATAATATGTTTTAGGGTCACATTTAGGAACATAGGTAAATAATTTTCTTGGACAGAAAAATTTATAAAATGCAAGTCTATTTTAGCAAACGTCCATGTATAAATACTTAAACTTATTAATGAACACTTAATAATTTGAGACAGCTTTTTAAAATCAGCCTAAGTATCTTTAAAGTCATTACTGTTAGCACTTAATATATATTCCTGGTTAATCAAACATTCAATTATTAGTTTTTTCAATTTAGGATATAATTTTAGGTTATTTTATCATCTTTTGCATTTGAGATTGTGTGATGTGGTATAATTAGTTTTGAATGGGATCTAATTTATTTGGTTATAACCTATAACCTATATTATTAGTTCACTATATTCTGGGATTTTAAAACCATATTTTTCGTCTATCAATCCATTTATTTAAATGTATTTTTATTGATTTTAGAGAGGAAGGGAGTGAGATAGAAGCATCAACGATGAGAGAATCATTGATCAGCTGCTTCCTACTCGCCCCCTACTGGGGGATCAAGCCTACAACCTGGGCATGTGCCCTGACTGGGGAATCAAACCGTGACCTCCTGGTTCATAGGTCGACACTCACTGAGCCACACCAGCCAGGCCATCATCTTTTTAAATACTAAGAAGAAGTGGTTCCAGTGAAATACTCTTCTCTAGTCAATGTTAGGATTTATAGGCAAACTGGACAAATAGAACATTTGTCATTTGATTTTTTCAAACTACTTAAACTTGTTTATATAAAGGATTTAAAGTTTATATTTCAAAATTTATTCTTACATATAGTGATTCTGAAGATGGGGAGACAGAAAATGAAAAATCTGAAACTTCAGATTCTTCCAGTGGAGAATCTAGTTCAATAGAAGACAGTTCTTCAGAATCTGAATCAAAATCAGAAAGTGAATCTAAATCCAGAAAAGTCACAAAGGTAAGAGGTTACACGTTTGTTGTAATTGAAAATAAATGTTTTCATAGCCTTTTCCCAATTAAGAATAAATATTTGTGAAAATAGTGTTACAGAAAATCAAGAATCTAAGAAAGGAATTTAATATTGTCACTGACAACTAAAACACTATCTTATTCATCCACACCTCTGATTTTATATTATTTTTTTTCTAGGTAATTGCTTCCCTTCTAACTCAACCCTGCAAAGAAGTTAGAAACATTTTTTTAAACCTCATCATTTGCCATTGAAATTAAAGAGCTCAGTAGTTATGAGTATGGCCTTTGTTGTTCTTTGCTAGGTTGTGACAAGGGAGTTTTTGCTAAAGGGGAAGTAAAAGGAAGGCAGAAATAGTATTGAGCAAAGGAATATAAATGTAAATGTGGCCTATGAAATTGAGACTAATAACCTTTTAAAAAATATCAGGTATTTTGGATAATATTTTTAAAGCTTTAATCAGAGGATATACATTCCTTAACTAATAAAAATTCAGTAGCCATGTATTTAAAGCAAAGGTAAGCACCATTTATGTAATAGAATGTTACACTTATTGATATATTTTTAACCTTTAACCTTGTCTGCTTTGCAGCCAAAAAAAAAGTATGAATTGCAAAAATGTAGTTATTAATACAAAATTCAAACCTAATGAATATCTTTCTGATCTTTGGTTATTGCTCCCTTCCTATAAATGGATCATGTTGATGCTAGGCTTCAAATGCAATTTTGTTTTGTTTTTAAACTTTTTTATTATATATATGTGTGTGTGTGTGTGTGTGTGTGTGTGTGTGTGTGTGTGTTTAAATTGATTTTAGAGAGAGGAAGAGAGGGGGATAGAGAGATAGAAACATTGATGAGAGAGAAACATCATCAATCGTCTGCCTTCTGCATGCCCCCTATTGGGGATGGAGTCTGCAATCCGGGCATGTGCCCTGACCGGGAATGGAACCTGACCTCCTGGTTCATGGTCCGATGCTCAACCACTGAATCACACCAACTGGGCTCAAATGAGGTTTTTAAAAAATAAACTGTATTCTATATGTTGAAAATATGGTCAAGTCTTATCTTTTAAATTGAATTCAATTCTTTTTTTTTTTTTTTTGCTGAAAAAGAATTCAATAAAACAATATTTATTATTGATAAAACATCTTTCAGAAATAAAAAATACTTTTTATGTAATAAAAGAATATTTGAAATCAAAAGCAAATATTATACTTAATAGTTTTTCCCCCCATTTATTTGTTCTATACTTACCAGTTTCTCATTGGAGGAGCCAAGGATGAAAATAAATCCATTGAAGTATATAATTGCCCTCCTCTATTCAGAGATTTATTGTTAAAGAATAAGCATGTTTAAAATTGGTTAATATTTGTCTTACCATCTTTCAAATATCCTTGCATATAGCAAAACCTATTTTAAATTTGAATTTATATTCAAAACTTGTCTCTATATTATATACTAAAGGCCTGGTGCACAGATTTGTGCACAGGTGGTCCCTTGGCCTGGCCTGTGCGGATTGGGCCGAAACCCGCTCTCCGACATCCCCCGAGGGGTCCCACATTGTGAGAGGGTGGTTCTCAGGTGATGCACCCTGGAATCAGGCTCCCTCCTCTCTGGTTCCAGGTGCGTCACCGAGAACCGCAGCTGCCAAGTCACCGCAGCTCGGCAGCTCCTGCATTGAGCATCTGCCCTTGGTGGTCAGTGCGCATCATAGCTACTGTTTGGAGCGTCTGCCCCCTGGTGGCCATTGCACATCATAGATACCAGTCAGATGGTTGGACAGTCGCTTAGGCTTTTATATATATAGATATATCTAAGATTTTTTTTCAAAAATTTACATAAAATCTTACTGGTTTATTAACCTGCCCTTGTATAAAACTTATTACATAGTGAGTTTGATATCCTCTCATTTTCTACTTTATTAAATTACAAAAAAAGCTTAAGTTGTTATTTAAAATGAAATAAAGGGACTTTAGAAATTAACAGTAAGTATAACCCAGATTAAGAAGTCAGTGTTTTTAAAAATGACCAAGCAAGAAATCAGTGAATGTCAAGTGGGTGGAATTAAAATGAGTTATTCTTTTTTTTTTTTTCAATTCTTTATCGTTTAATGTATTACAAGTTATGAAGTTTTATAAAAGTTGAAAAATACTGTATAGTATTGGAAGCAGGGGTTTAGGACCCCATTAAAGAGCCACAGGGGTACCGCAGATCAGCAGTTCAATTTGGTTCATGTTTGTTAAAGACTATCAATGATCAGATTACATTTCTTTGTAATTGAAAATATTTTACTGTAGAAAATCATTATAAAATTTTGAAGTATTTCAATGATTCAAGACTCTTGAAAAATTCAGGCTTTATTCATGTTGTTAATAGTTTTAGGTCTATGTGTTTTGCTTATGTAGTTTACTTTCTCTATAATAGAATGCCTTTTCCTGTCTATAATAGACAGACAGGATGGGTTGTTTTAATTTATTAGTTGGAATATTTTCTACCTTGGAACCCCATAACTATTTTTTTCTTTCTACTTTTTTCTGAGTGATTTGGAGTCTACCATGCAATTACAAGTATACCAATTTTCTAATCATTGGCAACTCTGTAATTATAGAAGAGTCCTTCTTGCACCAAGTGTTGTGGCTTCTGCTCTAAATTATGAGTAATAAAGGCAGATGGTGGGTGCTTTACATTAATTTAGTATGACAGTATTTTAGTCCTGAAAATTCATAAGACTTAAATCTGCAGCCAAACTAGATCCTATACTTTTACTCTTTTTCTTTCATTTGTTTTATTTGGACAATGTGCTTTGGGAATACTGAGCATGAAAATGAGAACTTGAGGTACCTTGAATATGGTGGTCCTATGGGATAGGCATAGTCTTGTACTTGTTGGGCGATAATATCTTTAACCTTCGGTTTCCTCATCTATAAAGTAGAAATGCTAATAACTACTTTACTTCTTTCAGGTGCTGTTATAAAAAATCTAATGTGGAAAATCATTGTAAAGCACTATATAAATATAAAACATCAGTGTTAACTATTTTTTAAAATCTTCCCCTGAGGATTTTTTCCATTGCTTTTAGATAGAGACAGGGGAGAGAAGAGGGAGGAAGAGAGAGAGAAAAAAAGATATATATTTAGAGAGATCGATATGAGAGAGACACATCGATTGTTTGATTCCCACATGCACCCCGACTGGGGCCAGATAATGAACCTGTAACCCAGTTATGTTCCCTTGACCAATAATCAAACCTGCAACCCTTCAATGTGTGGGTTGATGCTCTAACCACTTGGAAACACTAGCCAGAGCAGTATTAACATTTTTTTACTTGAACATTAATTCCATGAGAGAGCAACAATATTAGCATTATAGAACACCAATGCTAAAAGGAACCAACATTTTTTAATAACTCTTATGTCTTCTGTATGTTTTTTTCCTCTTTTTATACCATTCAAGTTATAAGTCAACATTCAGGGTGACCCCTGACTTGCAGCCTGTGATCTCATCCACTTCCTGCAGAATACTGAGCTGCCATATGCTGTGAGTGTCTCCTACCACTCTGCTCTCTAACACACAATCTATTTACCTTTATTTTTCTTTGAATACTGGTAGCTCTGAGTAAGTGACCCTATCCACCGAACCAAGAATAAGTCCTACTTCCTTTTGGCCTTGTTTTGTTAAGAATCATCAGCTTCCTTTGCACCTTTACTCTTTTTCTTCCATAATGCTTCCTCCGCTAACCAAAGCACTCAAGTTTTCCCCAGCGTTTAAAGAGAGAGAGGGGGGAGGGAGTTGAAGAGAGTCAGAGACAGTGAGAGTGTGTGACAATGAGAGTTTAGAAAAATAATCTAGATAATCTCCATCTATTGCCTCTTAATTATTTCTTAGTCCCTTTGAAATTGGTTTTGACTTTTATCACTTCTTACAGATATTGCTCTGAAAAGTCAACCGTGATCTTCCCCCAACCCAGTGGCCTTCTCTCAGATCCTTCTCGGAACTTTTATGACTCTTCCTCTACTGCTTGAAACTCTGCATCCTTTTTCTTCTGACTTCTTTGACCTTTCAGTCTTTTGATTGCTTCACTTTTACCACCTTCTGACACCCAAGTGTCAACATTGCCCCCAAATTAGTGCTTAGTATATATTATTTTTCAAAAATATTATGATACATCATCTGTATATATGATAGCATTGTATACTTGAGACCT
This sequence comes from Eptesicus fuscus, assembly GCF_027574615.1. Taxonomy (NCBI): domain Eukaryota; kingdom Metazoa; phylum Chordata; class Mammalia; order Chiroptera; family Vespertilionidae; genus Eptesicus; species Eptesicus fuscus. The sequence continues at coordinate 71,255,342 of NC_072476.1, forward strand.
GTAAAGTATTAAAATTAATCTTTTTAACCAGTGTCACTCCAATAAATTAAATTTAAAAATACATTAATAAATAAAAGTTAATGTGAATTATTTTGTTTTGTCTTTTTTTTTTCGCTACAAGTTTTCCTATTGTGAGACTTATTCACTCCTATAGTTTTAACTAAAACTTATATGACATCTTCCATAATAACATTTATAGATCCCTACAACAGCTATAACATTTTTTCCCCCAAATTCAAGCCAATTTCTTAGATCTGTCAAGAGCCACTGATTTCCCAAACCTATCGATATAGCCAGAAGGACACATGCTCTGCCATTTGTACCAGACTTTTTTCTCCCAGATCGGTAGCCCCAGAATTGTCTTTGATTCCCCCCTCATCCTGCATGTTCATATAGTTGCCAAGTCTTAGAGGTTCTCTGTGTTATTTCTCATACCTGTTTCTTCTTTTTCTACCACGACCATTCTAGATCAGCTCTTTATTACCTCACTCATAGACCATTGCCATTGGTCATTCGCAGAGCTTCCCCAATCCCAGTCCTTCTGTGTAGCTGCCAGGTTAATGCTCACATTACCTATAATGATGCTCCATTATCATTCAAGTTCAGTAAATCCTCAGGCTAACATGTCCAAACCGTCCTTTCTAGACTTAAACCTCTTTGTGTTCCCTGTGTTCTGATCCCAATATACTATTTTTTGTTCTCTTATTGTGCTGTATACTTTTCCATTTCTATGTCTTTGTTCTTCCTCTTACACTTCTCTTATTACAGGAAATACAAGCTGAGGAGAAAGTGGCCCCTTATCAAAGGGTGGTCCCTCCACTTGTAGTTGAGAAAGACTTCATGAGATAAAAACCATTACTGATGAGAGGGTATTACTCATGTGAATGGTGTAGGGACAGTCAAATGGTAAGAATCTGTTGAATTATGTTGCTGAAGTGTTTGTCATTTGACACTATGCCCCAGCAGATTCATAGGATGCAAAACTATAGTCGTACATTCTGGTGTTATGTTTGTAAGATTGTATTTTTTATATTTTATTTTATTTTTTTCAGAGAGAGGAAGGGAAATGGAGAGATAGAAACATCAATGATCAGCTGCCTCCCGAACACCCCCTACTGGGGATCAAGCTCATAACCCAGGCATGTGCTCTGACCTGGAATTGAACTGTGACCTCCTAGTTCATGGGTCGACACTAAACTACTAAGCCACACTGGCCAGGCTCTTTGCATTATTGATTGAGAGATGTCCTTAATTGAGATCAGATATTGTCAGTAATGACCAAAGAAAGTTATCTTGTTTTTCAGTTACAATTATTTTGATGGGCAAGCACATTTTTATTTTTAAGTGTTTGTTTCCAGAATATCTATAATAGAGAAATATTTTACTTTGAGTCTAGTCTTTTTTATGAAATAATTCTTTTGCCCCAAATAATTGGGTTTAAAAAGATTTTGGCATTTGATCTGAGATAGATTATGGATAAGAATGGAAAGAACTGTTTTCTACCCTATTTGAGATGTAGAAAACAAGTTTTACTTGTGTTTTCACAAGTATTTATGTATGTTGCAATTATATAACTTAAGTGAATATCATAGAATATTGGTTTTTACTCTTGAAATTCAAAGCTTTGCCTCTTTCAATTTATGTCTTTCCCAGTTTAGTTGATGACGTTTTAAGTTCTCCAGAATAGAAATATTATTTGACTTCAATTGAAATCTTTAAATAATAGTAAAGGCCCTTAAGCAAGCTTTCTTATTGAAGTAGAAATAATTTAATAGGGTAGATTTGTTTAACAGTTTAGACTAGTTTTTAACCTATAAAGAAGTCTTAATTTACTGGTAATGTACCTTTTTTGTATTAAAGCACAGTGTAAGTGTGAGCCTCAGATTTTTAAAGTCAAAATTATTAGATGATTTGAAGGCAAGAGAGTCTAAATGGTACTTGATTGGTAATTCTAATTGAAAATATTTCATGCAAATATCTTGCTGTGTGAGGCTAAAAATTAGCCTTGAATTTTTGTTGATTACACAGCATGGTATGGGTTTAACAGACTTTACATACTTAACCTGTTCTGTGGTTTAAATTTCAAACCTCTTTGCAATAGTTTCCTCTTAGGAAGCATATTTGGTGCTTGTCGTGTAAGATCTTTTTTTCCCTACTTGCTTTTTTTAAAAAAATCAGCATGCATAATGCATAAAAAATCTTTACAGATATATTTACAGATATAATACAAACATAACTTTGTATTATTTGGAGCTTAATAAGAATTTCCAGGATCTTTTATTTATTATTTGAAATGACATATATTAAATAGAAATTAGTGTCTTAACCCTGTAACTTTGTATTTCATTTTGAGAATGTTGATGTGTTGAGGTGTATAATCGAATACCATAGAAACAAAATGGGGATTTGAGGGTGATGAATTGATAGCTAGGTTTTTTTGTAGTGAGATTTTAAGATCAGTTACTGTTGTCCTTATAAAAGACTAATACAGTCACTCAGCTGTTAAAAACCTAATTCTCTATTTAAAAAAATATATACAAAAACAAATTATCTGTGTTTCTGCCTGATATCTTCTCAAGTACTAACACAATGGAAACAGTGGGTGATCTGTCAATGTGTTTGGTTTGTCAATGATGGTTTTGTATAAATATTGGGAGGGTAAGGAATAAAATTCACACAGTAAAATATGATTTCATCTGCCTTTTCTCTGCAGCTCCATGGCTCATGCTGCGGTGTGAAATTCTCATTTTACACACTTTGCAGGCGGAGCACATGAATTATGCATTGAGCAAGAAAAATCTCCTGCCTCAAGTCCTATATGCATTTACCCAGGTTCTGTCTCTATTACCAAGATGAATTGCAAATGGAGAAATGTTTGATGGAATAGGGCTCTTAACTTCTTTGTTTAGAATTCAGATTTTTATTTTTATAGTAGATCCTTTAAGTATGAAAATGTTTTGAACTTACTATGGATTTTTTAAAATGAAAAATGAAATATAACATAAGAGAGTAATGCCAAGCACATCGTGAAGCTTTTTATAGCCTTGATTCAAAATGCAAGGCTTTTTCAATTTAGTAGAAATGACCATTATCTATTGCTAATGTTGTATTTCAGTCATTGGTTATTTGCTGTTCTCAGAAAGTCAATGAAACTCTGTCCTTTTGAGAGCCATTTTTTCTTTATGTTTTAGGTTTTAAACCAATTTCACATGCAGCTCTGTCCTGTGTTGTATGTGACCTGATATGTATTTAATAGATATTGTTACAAACTCTTAGCTGTGAAGTAGAAAATAAGGTATAGACTTGCCTACAGCTTTAACTTTATCTCAATTTGAAAGGTTTCTAATTTTTCAGGTAGGGAGGTTACAGTTCCATAAAGGTAGTCATGCACCATTGTAGCTTATAGGAAGCTACACCCATTGTGCTCAGCATAGCATGTTGATAAGTCACATGGTAATAAGCTCTTTTTGTTATATGTTCTTTCTTCACAAGGAAGATATTGTAGTTGAGATGGCATTTGCTTTCTGAGCCTGTTTTTGTTACTTACAGCTTTTACATTTCAGCTTCAAAACTAACATTTCTTCTTTTTTTTCCCCCTAGCCCTAGAAATTGTTATTCATTTGAGGTGTGGAGAGAGGGGTAAATGCTGTTTATAATAAATAATGAAAATTAAAACCCATCTAGTTGATTTGGAGTTTTCAATGGCAGAAATAATTAATTTGAGAAAAAAAATTAATGCTGATGTTTTTATTTAGTGTTTTAATGTGTATTATTGTGTGAGCCTTGAAAATATTTTTTTCTGAGTATTGGCAGTAGGAGGAAAACAAACAGAACTTAAAATCTTTTAAAAATGTTACCTAACATGAAATTTGGTGTATTGCTCTTGTTCATGCAGGCATGGTGTAGTAATAGCTTGCTAATTTTTTGTGGTTAGAAAAAAATACTTCAAACATATTTGTAATAATTTACATATACAATAAGCTATAAACTCCTTTGATAAATTGTAAGTTATCTGAAGCAGGGACTATGTCTGTTTTGGGTGTGTTACTTCCATTGCTTAGCACAGAATCTGATACATATTAAAAATTCTGTATCTATTAACGAATGAATGAATGAACAAACAAAAACATTTTAGCAAAAACTTAAGTTTTGGCCTTTTATTTGAGAAGATTTAATGCAAAAAGAAGGTAAACATTATAAAGATAAGTGATGACCTTGATTCAAATATATCTATTTAACACCCTAATCTTTGTTTGTCTTTAATTGTTGATGATGCTACTCCATACTGCACTTGTTTTTTTTTTTAAAGATTACACATTTTTTTCTGAATCTCTAAGCAAACTATGTATACCTCAGGCTTAGAGACACTTTTCTAGTCCATGGTTATCCAAGTTTCAAAAATATAGTAGACTGAATAAGCAAATCTGAGGTAGAGGAAGCCCTAATTGTGTGCAGGTATGTTTTGAAATACTCTCCCCAAAGGAAAACAGTAAAGAAATTAAGTGAATTCTTTTCATCCTAAAGAGCAGGAACCTGAAAATATCCGGCCAGGCCCATTTATAGATTTTAATGAATACCTTTGGCAGAAGAAGTCTAACACAGCCAACCCAATGTTGAAATATTAACCCTTTGCACTCGCTTGCTTTTTTCTCGATTCCTTCATTCTAATGCTAACCGTGTCGAGTCACACTCGACATCCGAGTGCAAAAGGTTAAGTACCTGGTACAATGTATGTCACAAACTATATCTCAGCAAGGCTAATCTATCACATGCCATTGACCATCTCATATATTGTTTGAGTGTTTTTTTCTTAAATCAACTTATTTAAAAATTATTTTCAAGAATATTTGTACTCTTTCTAACAAAGAGCCACATTACTTTTTTTTTTTTTTTTGTAGAGAGAGGAAGAAAGAGAGAGAAACATTGACTTGTTGTTATACTTATTTATGGATTTGTTGGTTTCTCCTTGTATGTGCTTTTACTGGGGATCAAACCCTCAACCTTGGCATACTGGAGCAACACTAACCAACTGAGCTACCTGGCCAGGGCCACATTACATTTTTTATGTTAGCAAAATGTTGTCAGATTATAAAATAATTATTTCCCTTTAAGTTTTCTTTTGAAGGTTCTTTATAATCTTTAAACACCAAATATTTAAAAATAATTAACAGTTTGCATGGTGGATAAGAAATACTATATGCTAACTGAAATAAAAATTTTGATTCAAAACAACCATTTTGTGTACCCACATAGAAGTTTATTTTTCTTATAAGATTATGCAGAGGAAAATGTTTGCTTTAAAACATAAAGGACTACCTCTTAGGTTTTTTAAATAGAACATGCAATAAGTTATATATTTCTTATTTTATAGGAGAAAGAAACAAAAATAAAGCAAGATAGAAATCTTGTTACCAAAGATGTTTCACTTCTTGATCTAGATGATTGTAAGTATTAAAATTAAAATTTTTTCTTCTGTATTTAGTGACATGTTTTATTTTTGGAGTACCTTTCATTTATATGTCTCAAAGTATATTAACATCTATTATAAAAAATTATAGATGAATATAGCAAGAAAATTTTAGAAATTGGTTTTATTAGTATCTTTAATCTATTCAGTATCTTTATTAGTATCTTTTAATCTAATCTATGTATTACTTGAATAAATATAATTGTTCAGACAAAAGTGCACAAATTCATTTTAAGGTATTTTGCTTTAGTAATTTATACTTGTTTTAGTAAATAACCCTATCTAATAAAGAGGGAATATGCTAATTGACCCTCACCCATCACAGCCAATAAGGAGGGAATATGCTAATTGACTGCCCCACCCTCAAAGATGGTGGTGCCCACAGACTATAAGGAGGGAATATGCTAATTGACTGCCACGCCCTCAAAGATGGTGGCGCCCAGTCCCCCCAGCCCCCCAGCCGCCCAGGGCCAGCCCAAGGTGCAGGCGAGCCTTGGATGGCGGCTGCCCAGCTACCCAGGGCTGCCCGAGGCTCAGGTAACCAGGGCCCGCTGAGGCTTGCGCTGCCGGCAGTGGCAGCAGCAGAGGTGTGATGGGGCGTCACCTTCCCCTGATCACTGGGTTGCCTCCTGCTCCTGAGGGCTCCCGGACTCTGAGAGGGGGCAGGCTGGGCTGAGGGACCCCCCCTCCAGTGCATGAATTTTCATGCACCGGGCCTCTAGTTATCTGTATTTTACAACTTCCTACATTGTTAAATGTTGACTATGGGGATTGAGATATCTAACTTAAGGAGGTAGGGAATAAGGAAAGTAATTTCAAATATAAAGTACACCACCATCTTCTACTTGCCACACTTTTGATGGAAACAGAATTAGGTACAAAAAGCTTTTAGAGGCCAGAATGGCTATATCTAACAGTATTTTAACTGCAAAAGATCTTTGTCTCAGCACACCCACTTCTAAGAACTTAGAATCATACAAATATACTAACCCAGGTGTGCAAAGATGTATACTCATCTTCTGCATTGTGAGAAAGAGATAATGGAATTGACTTTGTTGGTAGGTACGTTTTGCACTACAAGAGTAACAAGTAAGACTTAATGAATATTAAACTACTATCATTTTTCAATATAGTTTTCCCATGCTAGAGGTGAGTTATGTTTGTAGGTTGTTTCATTCTTATAAACAGAACATAAAGCTGTTGTATTTATATTATTTACCTGGACTGTTTCATGACAAATTCCTTAATATAGGGAAATCAAAATATATGATACAGAGACATACTTAATATAGAGAAATTAAAATAAAATTGGAGCCAAATTTGGATAATTTTTCACCTATTGGCAAAGATTTTAAAGCAACATCCATTATTGCAAAGATTTAGAGAAACCGGCATTCTACATATGTTTTTGATAGGCATATATATAGGTGTAGCTTTTGGAGTCATTTTAACAATATCTCTTAAAATTTAAATTGTATACACCTAACAATTTTGACCTGGCAATTCTTTTCTAGGAATTTATCTTACAGATGTAGTCAGGGATCCAGATACCTGAACAGGTAACAACTTATATAAGAGATCTAATAGAGTTGCAAAGTGTAGTAACAAAATGAGGAGGAAAACAAAAAGCTACAAAGGCTTGTGGCAGAAGTATGATCTGTACTTACAAATACAGACAAGTGGAGTGTTATGGGAGAAAAGCATTGTTGATAATGGCTCTTAAAATATTGACTTCATTATATGCTACTTATTAGCCTGCATATATTAGTTCTCCATTGTCCATGGCAAGCAGTTTGTTGATCAAAAATTAAGAAGTTATTCTCCCTTTGCATGAGTTCTTAGCTGTGAGAATTTGATTAGTTTTGAAAGGGGGGCAGAGCCCTAGCTGGTTTGGCTCAGTGGATAGAGCATTGGCCTGCAGACTGAAGGGTCACGGGTTGGATTCCAGTCAAGGGCACATGCCCAGGTTTCGGGCTCGATCCCCAGTGGGTATTGTGCAGGAGGCAGCCAATCAATGATTCTCTCTCATTGATGTTTCTGTCTCTCCTTCTCCCTTCCTCTCTGAAATAAAAATAAATGAAAAGAATTTGAAAGGGGGCAGACACATTTCTTGTTTCATATAAGAGGCACATCATAATCCACAGAGGTTATTTGTTTGGTACACACTGCATATCAGGAAAATTACAAGTACTGAATTTATCTGTGTCTTCAGAAAACATTTATTAAATAAATACGTGCTATGATCTAAGTAATCTGCTCCATGCTGGAGTTTCTAAATGGATACAACATTGTCCCTACCCAAGGAACTCTCAGAATGTCATAGGGGAAGCACATAAAGTGGCCGTTAGATTGACGCATTATAAATGAAATGAGATAGAGATATGCCCAGAATGCTGTTGGGTATTGGGGTACTTAACCCACCTAGCAGTTTCCAGATGTAACATAACGCTTGAGCTGAGTGTAAGAATTAGTAAGCAGTTGGAGGTAGAAAGTAAGGGAAGTAACTGCAAGGAAGAGTGAGAGCTCTCTGCTGCCTGAAGTAATCATTGTTTCCCTCTAAGGAAGTGTACTTAGCAACCCTAGCAGTGGACTGGCTACTAAAAACAGTTCTGTGGTTTGAATAAGTAACTTGACATTTCCTTACTGTATCTGTTGGAAATCAGAGCCCTTTAATCAATTGAGTTAATTTGTGTCTCATTTTATTCATTTGTAAAGTGAAAAATAAATGGCTGATAATTTCTAAGTTCTTTTAGGTTATGAAATTACATGACTATTTCATGAGGTCAGTTGATAATACATTAGAAAATATTTATGCTGAGGTAATGTATGGCCTTATGATAGATTAGGCTTAGAAGTAGCAATATGCTTTCTCTTTTCCAGTCATATTTTATGTTTATGGAAATTAAAATATTTTTTAGTACCCCATACCATGTCATCTCAATAGGATGATCATAAAGCAGCATATTCCGGTGCTCTTTTATAGGAAACATAAACCTATGTAATTACACTATTACTACAACTAACTAATTGTGAAGTCTTTTAAAAATTTATATCACCCGACAGCAATCATGCTTCAGATATGCCTTACAATATGTGATATCATATTGTTGAGTAAATTACAGTATAGGCAGTGGAGTGGCTAAGAGGACAATAGGGCTAGCCTGAGTTCAAATCTATTACTTACTAGGTATGTAACTTAGGGCATGTTATTTAATCTCTTGTGCTTTAGTTGCTTTATCTATAAAATTGGGACAATAGCAATACTTTTTTAGAAGCATTAGTAGGATTAAATGAGTTGATAAATGTAAAAGCACTTAAAGCTGTGCTTGGCACGTGATAATCATATGTAAGGGTGAGCTATGATGGACGGAGATGATGCCAACAAAGATGCCAACCAGTTAAATGACTTCACATTAAATTATTATATGTGAAAGTTTTACTTCTTAAAGTTTAAAGCAAAACTTTGATCAGAAAAATAATTATATAGTTATTTTATTAAATATACTTTAATAAAGAAAAAACAACTTTTTATAGAGGTTTGTTCCCCCTCCGAACTTATGGAACTGGCAAAAGCCCTGTATGCTACCAAAAATATTTTAATTTCTTATTTAAAAAAAAGAAAGAAAAATAAAAAATGGGTTTTAATCCAAATACCTGGGTTTACATTCTGACAGTCAGTTCAAGTTCTTTTCAAATCCCTCTTCTCCCAGATTGAATCATACTGACATACTGTTTTATTACTTGCTTCTTTCTCTGTTTATCATACACATTCCTTTCCTTGCCATAAATATTCTTTAACAACCTTATTTTTAATGACTGCATGGTTATTCTTTATATTGTTGTAATAAATTCTCTTTAACAGGTTTACTATTGTTATACATTTATCGTGTTTCCATTTTTTGCTATCATAATCAGTGAAGCAGTACACATCACCATAAGTATATTATTGCATTATCTCCATGACTGTTTCCTTAAGATAAATTCCCAGGAGTAGAATTGCTGGGACAAACGCTTTAAAGAATTTTGTTGGTAAAATTGCCTTCCACAAAGCTTATACCACCTTACACAGTATTAGTATGAGAGCGCCAGATTCTTTATACCCTTACCTATGCTGAAATTTGTGTTATTTAAAAATTGCCTTTGCCAATATGATAGGTGGAAATGGTATCTCATTTTAATTCTATGCCATGTTATTAAAAATAACCTGCATAGAGTCGTTTTGTTTTTTACACATTAATTAAATACTTCAGCATCGTCAGCTGGCCTCAGAATCCAATTTAGGATAAAGTTTCAGTGTCAGCTTTCATCTTGCCAGACCTGTAAACAGATGTGTAATCATTTCCTTAATACCAGAGCCTCTACCTTCTAAAATGATATTAAAAACCTTTTTTTTTTAAAGAGTCAAACTTGTCTGTGGTATGAATTTTCCTCTCTAGTCTTTGATACCTTTTTCCTAAGTCTTTAGCTGAGCCGTAGTTGAAATGAGAGGCTTTTATTTTTTTAACTCACTTTTTATTATTAAACATGGGCATGTAATATTTTAGATGGATGGATGGATGGATGGATGGATGGACAAACATGCATTTAGTATCCACCAGAAAAGTTACCTGCTGCTTGGAAAGGCAACATATTTTGGTCCAAGTTAGAAGAACCCATTTTTAGTTCTACTGTGGTTCTACATTCACTTGTTTTATGATATTGGCAAGCCTCAGTTTACAATTTCTTTAGTATAAATGTCTTTTCTGTCTTTTCACTGCCATTATCTTACTTCAGTCCTTTTCACATCTTGCCAAAACTATTGTAAATTCTTCCTCACTGCCAACCTAAATGTTCCTTCTTCAGTCTGTCCCTTATACTATCACTTGATATCCTCTTTTTGGTAGATTTTTAACTGTTCCCTTTAGTGTACAAGATAAATCCAACCCTCTTAGCTTTCCAATTTTCTACCTCTCAGCCTTTGTTTACATTTTCTTACTCAGTAATTAACCAATTTCTTTCTTTCTTCTTATTCAGATCCTACCTTACTGAAAAACTAGACTTCATTCCCTCCTATTCATGAAGCCTTCTCTTACCACCATATCTCCATTGATCCTTTGTTTTTTCCAACTCCCCATGGCACTTGCTTAACTGTACAGTGGTTTTCAACATACGTCTAAGGAAGCCTGGGGATTTGTAGCAGTGCCTCAGGCACAGCAAAGGAGTGCAAATGAGAAAGCAAGGGCTCCATTTCTCCTTCACGCAGTCTCCACTCTGCTTTTTCTATTGTATATGTTGAGATTTTATTTAAGACTAGAGGCCTGGTGCACGAATTCGTGCATGGGTGGGGTCCCTCAGCCTGGCCGACGATTGGGGACAATCGGGCTGACCGGCTGGGGAGAGGGACTGTGGGAGGTTGGCTGTGGGAGTGCACTGACCACCAGGGGGCAGCTCCTGTATCGAGCGTCTGCCCCCTGGTGGTCAGTGCACATCATAGCTACTGACTGGTGATCTGGTAGTCCGGTCGTCTGGTCGTAACAGTTGCTTAGGCTTTTATATATATAGATTTCCTTTGAAATTTTTCTTCTTTTGGCAATATCACTTATGGACTGTACTGTTACTTTTTTTTTTTTTTTACATCAAGCATGTGTATCTTTTTTTTTTATTAATTAAGTGTTCAGTTATTTGAAGACAGGGACCGTATCTTGAACCATAATTTGAATGTTGTCTCTCCCTTGCTCTCATTCAAGAAATATTTACTGACTTTATGAATTAGTATTTGTTCTAATTTATGGGATATTGTGAGACTAAAATGAGAAAGTGATGCTTTGAAAAATGATGTCAAATTAAGTAAATGTTACTTTATAGTATTATTTTGGAGTGAGAATTTGAAGGAAGCTAAAACTTTTTTCACGTTTTCATTTATTTCACTCAGCAAACAGTTGAGCAGTTACTTAGTACTTATTTCTACTAGTGCTTATACAGACTAGTAGAAATAAAAACATATAAAGACAAATTTGTATTACGAGAGAAATATGGTTGTAGAAGTATGTCTACGCATTTTTGTGTAACAAGGAAGGCACACATAAGCTGTGTTTAGGTGAGTCAGGTTGTACTTTCCCTCTAAGTGGTATCTTAATGGGTAGAAGTTGCAAAGTGAGCAAGGCAGAGAAGAACCTTCTAGGCAAAGGGAATAAAAAATAAAAGGCTCAAAGACATGAAATAAGATCTTGGGAAATATTATTCAGTAGCAGCTGATAAATTTGGAGGTAAGCTAGACCAGAGCTTTCCAATATAGTGGCCACTGGCCATACATAGCTACTAAAATTTAAATTGATTAAAAAAAAAATGCAGTTCTTTAGTCATTATAGCAACATTTCAAGAGTGCCTTAGGTGTATTTGCCTCTGGCCATCACATTGGACAGCTCAGCTACAAAACATTTCCATCATCACAGAAAGTCCTTTTGGATAATGCTGAGCTAGATCATAGAGCACCTTGTGCACTTAATTAAAAATTTGGACTTTTTCAGGCAATTGTGAACTTTTCAAGTCTTAAGGATGGAAGTAACATGATCAGATTTGCATTTTTTTAAAAATTTCAAACTTTCAGGTATCTGATCTCTAGTACATAGGAGTCCTAGAATAAACATTTTTTTAATCTAGCACATAGCTTTTTTTTTTTTTAAAGAAACGGTTCCAATTTTTATTTATAAAATTAATCAAAATAGCAACAATAGATTTACAGAGCCATATATCAATAACAAACCAGGAAGGGAAGAAATATTCCAGAGACACCTTGAAAAGTTTCAAAGGAATACACACCAGGCTAAAAGCCTACAGCTAAGCTGTGGTTGCACCACAGGTTATATTTATTCCTGCATTTTCTCAGTAAGTTCTTCCTTATATATGCTTTTCTCCTTTCCAACTTGTTGAGGTTTGGCTTTGTGTTCAAGAATTTTTTTTCTGATCTTTGTCCAGTTTTAGCCAGTGATAACCACCTTGCTGGGGTGAAAGCCCACGTGGACAGTTGTGCCGTTAGCCTTCTCACGCTGCACCCACTCGATGTAGATGGCATAATTCTTCCTGTACACCTGCACTACCTTGCCGATTTGCTGACCTTTGTAGTGTCCTTGAACCACCTGGACCTCGTGGTCTTTGCGAATGGGCATGGAGCGGACGCTGTACTTCTGCCGCAGCTCCTTGGAGAGTGGGGAAGCTGGATCTTGCGGCTTTGAAGTGGCGTTTGCGGTTTTTGCTGTGGACTTCATGGTGACCGTCTGGCTCTGAAAGTGCTCCCTAGCTAGCACATAGCTTTTGCTGACAAAGTATGATTAGAAGGGAATTAGGTAGTCTGTGCCCTGTAATTATTACAGTGGAGAATAAAATAGAGAAAGTATTTAAACACCCTTTTAAGACTTCTAACTCAACTGGAGAACTCTCTTGAAAGCTATTGTTATTCTTTATATTAGTCTGAAAAAAATGTTTCTTTTTTTAATTTTTAATTTATTTTTTTTTCTTTTAGTGAAGTTGCTGGATGATAAATGTTAGTGATAATGTTATGTGGTAAAATTTTTCAAAAACTATTACTCAAGATATTTATATCCTTATTTTGTTATAGGATTTGCCATTATGTTTTGAAAGCTAAGACTAATAATTGCCATGACTTGTTAATAACTTGACTACATCAAGATGTTAAATAGCATTGCCATAAATTTATTAATCAATGTAATTTAATTAGAGTTACTAACAAAATAAAAATGTTGCTTTTAATAATATGAATTAAATTTTCATGCACATTTGCTAATTTGGGCCTTTTCTTCCAGTTAATCCGGTATCTGTTCCAATTGCACGTCCCACACCAGCTCTTTCTTCAAGCTTGATAGCTGATCTTGAAGGTTTAAATTTGTCAACTTCTTCATCAATCATCAACGTAAGTAATTTTCAAAATACATTAACTCGGTTTTTAAATGATGCCATTGCATCGTTTTTATTAAAATGCAAAGAATTGAAGTAGATTCTTAGTCTTGAACAATTCCTCCTCTAACACATGCATTTTTTATTTTACCTTTTTCATTCTGTAAATATTTTTTAATTTGCTCTACTCAAACCATTGTCATCTCAATTTACTTCTGCAAGTTATCCACATTTAATTATGTGTACATTTTTCTCTGGCACTGTTCTCCATCTGTAATATATAAGGGTTCTTTGCCACTTTGAGTTAGTTTATATACATAAATTTCTACCATAAAGAATTATTGTCTACATTAACAGACTTTTATTCTCATAATCATTCTATTTCTACCATGCTGTTTTTTTTTTTCCTTAGGCTTTTAAAATTATGGGACTGTTTTCATTTGACAATTCAATATTGTGTTTCTCTCTGTTGTATCATTATGCATTTACTTACATGCTTTGGTGTCTAAATTCTTTAGTGTTATTTATGGGGTGTGATTGGAAGAGAGGCCAGAGGCTTGCCTATCTCAAAATAATGCCTCCTCCATCAGCCTGTCATAGAATCTGAAACTGTAATCACTTTTTATTTTTATTTTTTTAGTTGATTTTAGGGAGAGAGAGAAACATCGATTTGTTGTCCCATTCATTCATTCATTCATTCATTGATTTTTGTATATGCCTTGACTAGAGATTGAACCCACAACCATAGCATATTGGGATGATGCTCTAACCAACTGAGTTACCAACTGAGTCAGTCTAGGGAGAGAAAGAACAAGAACTTTTTCTGTGTTAGCATATTAGATCACTAACCTTTCACCCTAAATCAAGCGTGCTGCCTCGGGTATATAATCTACTTGACCTTCTGTTAATTTGTGTCAGAAATCTGACAAACTAGGAGATAGAACAGTGAGTTCTGATGGGGGCACAGGTAGCTTGAACAGATCTGGTGCATCACTGGTTTCAGGGCTGGCAGGGGTGCGTAATTGGTGACCTGAGCTGCCCTGGAACATAGAGTTGCTCTGCTGGAGTGGGAGAGAGGAGTGCCCAATTCTTGCAGATTATTGCTATAAATTCCCCCTTCGACGCAAGTGTGATTGCAAGGTCATGAAATACTCAGAAGAACTACATGCATTTCTGTTTAACTTTGGTCAGCTCACTTAGAAAGTATAGGTGAAAACTATTAAGCTTATAATGTTGTTTTTAAGCTATAGAGTGCAGTTATCTTCTAACCACTCTGAAATGAGCAAGAACCGTATTTGGGATTTTAGTTTGCCTTTTTTTTTTCCCCCCTAAAAGGAAAATGTAGATTAAAAGAGATGGGGGGAAAGCAGTGAAAATAAGCAGATAAGTCTTTCACTTATTTAAGTAATAAATATTTATTGAGTATTTGTGGTAGGCTGTAAAGAGAAAGTGGTAATAAAAAAAACCTAGGGTGAAGCAGTTAGTCCTTGAGGGGAAAGGAGGCCCCTGAAAACTTGGGAGCTAGTAAAGTAGTGGATAAACCTCTTGGGCTGATATCAGATAACCAGGGTGCAAATCCCTACTTGGCCATTTACTAGTTAGGTTATTTGGGGCAAATTGGTAGGTAACTTTTCTGTACCTCAGTTTCATATGAAGATAACTTCTAACTCACAGGATTGTTGTGAGATTAATGAGATAATAAATGTAAAGTTGTTAGAACAGTGACTGGCACATTGTCATTGCTCAGTTAATATTAACTAATATTTTCACAAGTGATGTGATAATGGACCCTGAGTAGACTCTTACACTTTATTAGCTATAAGAAGAATGCAGTTGTGATTAGAAAAGTTATAGTAAATTTTAATTCATCACAAAATAATCAAAGGATTCACCCTTTTAAATGAAGGAAAATATGTACTGGAATGGTCTCTTCAAAGGAAAAGAAAAGCACTCTATCCAAAGAGTGCGCACAAACGGACTCCCGGTGGTGCGGCTAGTGAAGCAGGATCATAACACTCATCTCCACAAGTTAACAGAATGATCAAACGGCAGTAATAAGAATGGCAACCAGAAATCCACCAGCACCATAAATAAGGAAAGGGGTAGATCTTTAAACAAAGAAAAAGTAGAACTTTGAAAAGGTTTATTTATGTAGAAATAAATTGAATAGTCTGACACAGAATGGCTCCTAATCTCACCTCCAGCCCTCAGAACAGTACTTTAAAAAGAACATGAAGCAACAAATTGTGAGTTTTCTCATTGTGTGTACAAATTTAGAAAGACGTGAACTAAAATCATCAGAGGAAAACTCAAAGAAAAACCCTTAAAAATTATAGCTCTCATATAATGGTGTGGGTCCTCAACAAATATAGGAGCCTTTTGGATCCTGAAATGAACTTCATAGATGAGAGTACATCCATAATTTCAAAATCAACTTGTTGCCCTAATTGAATAGAAAGAAGAAATAAAAGTAATTTATAATAAAGTAATAGTTAACCTCTTGATCATGACTGCACTGGAAATGTAATGAAGTAGTTAAATGATGCTGGCATTCATATGTACTAGTAGAACTACCATGAATGTGGCAGCTATAAATGCAGACTGCTGTGTTATATTAGCAACTCAAATGCTATGGGTTGTAATGTTGCCATTAATAACATACATTTCCAAAACATTGAACCGTTTTTTCTGATAGTTGCATTCCTGGAAAATGGAGTATATTAAAACCTTGCAAAAATACTCCTTTGTACTAACATGTAAGGTGTTCTGAGATTGGTAATTTTAAACAAATTATCACCTCATGAACGTCCAACATGACATTTGAAAGTTGTAAGAAACGTGATATATAATCTTTATTGTGTCCTGTTCATTGCAGGGCATCTATCATCCCTGGCCTTCACCCCTTAAAGCTACTTGCATCCTTTACTGTCCCTTCCGCCAGTCATATACCAACTGCAAACACTCAAAACAGTATATGATTTAGCAGTTAAAAGCACTGCTGATTGCATTCAAATCACAGCTCTGGCACATTACAAAATGAGCAACCTTGGGCAACTCGATTTACTTCTTGGTGCCTCAGATGATTTCATCTGCAATATTAAACACTAAGTATTTTCTTTATTTTTTGTTACTACATTATTACTACAAATTTGTAAAGGAAGTGTGCAGGAAGGTTCATTAAGAAAAGTGATCATTATAGAATATAGAGGTAATATATTGAGGAATTAATTTCAAGAACATCCCATGAAAGAAAAACCAGAGTTGCAAAAAGAGGAGCTCTATTAGATACCATATGCTGCTTGGAGTTAGCCAAATTCCATGTGAAGGGCACAGTCCTCCAGACTGGTTAAGTCAGGCCAAGACTATTAAGGCCACCTGGAAGTTTAGGGGTTTCCTAAAACTATCCTCAAATTTAAAAATTCACTAGAACAACTCAGAGAACTCAGGAAAGCAAAATACTTGGGATTACAGTTTTATTATAACAATAGGATACAAACTAGAACCAGCCAAAGGAAGAGATACATAGAGACGATTCAGGATGAGTTCTAAATTCAAAGCTTCTGCGTTACCCTCCTGGCATTGAAGTATTGCCAACCAGGGAAGCTTACTAAGCTTCCAGAATCTTTATTGCGTAGACAAGATTGAATTACTGCAACATGGTTGAACTCAATCTCCAGCCCTCCCTTCCTGGTCAGGCTGCTTATCAGTGATCAAAGCCCCAGTCCTTTAATCATATGATTGGTGTTTCTGAAGTAGCCATTCCCATCCTGAGTTAATAGCTTAGCATAAGCTATCTAGAGACCCACCATGAATCACTGCATGGGCATAAACTACCAGGGAGGTATGGTCCCCAGGGGTCCACCATGAATTACAAAGACACTGCTATCATTGGGGAAATTCCAAGAGTTTAGAGGTTCCTCTCAAGCGCTAAAGCGAAGTCCAGACCTCTCTTTAAGTGAAACCAAAATCCTTACTACACATATGCCAGTTAAGTGTTTTATTCATTCAACAAGTATTTGTTCAGGCCAGAATATGAGACAGGTGCCAGGCATACAGTGGTGAACAAGATGGGCTAGGTCCCTGCCCTCAGGAGTGTATAGTTAAGTGGGGACATAAAAAAAGAAATGCTTCAAAGGCATGTAATTACAGTAAGTATAATAAGTACTTTGATTTGTGACATAGTTTTTCCCATTTGGTAATTTCTATGGCTGTAAGTTGTACTTATTTGTTGTTATTTCTCTGACTGTATACAAAAATACTATTACTTTATATTGGCTAATCTCCACAGTCCCATCTATTTCCCTCTATTCTATTATAGCTTAACTTTTGACATTTAGGAGAGTGTAAAATTTAGAAATATGAACTGCTTTTCCTCACTTATAAGAAACAGAAGGATAATTTTCACAGTCCATGCTGTCCACTGTCTGCTTTCCTTGAATTGGCACTGCGGAGCGTCACTTCATCACCAGTGAAAGGAGCAAAGGCTCGCGATGGCAGGGTAGAGTCAGCAGCAGCAACAGCATTAAACTAAGGTCTCTGCAGGTTGTTAAGGGTAACCAACCTGGAATTTCCCATGACCAGCAAAAAGGTAGCATTTAGTTTATCAGTATGACCAAGAAGCCTGTAATTTAAGGCTCCCCACCCCCGCAAGGATTTACAAGCTGAAGGGTAAGAAGAGGGAAACCCATAAGTAATAAACTTGAATTTGAGCAGGCAGAGTGAGGCAAAGAAAAGGCATTTTTTATACACAAACCAAATTTTAGCATCTTTAGTTCTGTCAGGTTCCTTATCTGAGGAATATAGAAAAATGGCTAGTGCCCCGGCCGGGTGGCTCAGTTGGTTGGAGCATCGTCCCTTATACAAAAGGTGCAGGAAGGTTCCTTTAAAAAAGTGATCATTATAGAATACAGAGGTAATATATTGAGGAATTAATTACAAGAACATCCCATGAAAGAAAAACCAGAGTTGCAAAAAGAGAAGCCCAACTAGAGAAGCCCAGTCAGGGCACATACCTAGGTTGTGGGACCGATCCCTGGCCGGGGTATGTACGGGAGGTTGTTTCCCTCTCACATCAATGTTTCTCTCTCCCTCTCTCTAAAATCAATAAACATATCCTCGGGTGGGGATTAAAAATAAACCTAAAATAAATTTTAAAAAATGGCTAGCAACTAGGCTTAGAGCTTTTGTTATTGACAGAGATTGCAATTAATTGAAATTACAACTGTCCATGATTAGGGATGAGGTCCTGACCCCGTTTGAGTTAATCCGAAATTAATTGGAAGATAAAGAATATCTATTGGACATGCTTTCAGTATTTGGAATTATTAGAATAATTGTGTATCATAATGATGACAGTTGTAATTGAAGCTGATTTCTGATTCCCTGAAGTGGATTTTTGTCTTAAGTCAATCTCTCTCTCTCATTTGTACTGGGCTAGGGCATTTTAGTATGATTTTCCAGGCTGCTTGTCCTGTGCTGCCAGAGTGCCAGCTTTCTTCTAGTTTGTCTTCAAGACAGATTGCTTTGAAGGGAGTCTTTGAATATAAGCATTTGCTAGGTCGTATACCAGATGTTTCTTGAATATATGATCTCATTTCCAAAACAAAAGATAATATATCTGTGATAAAGTTTGTTTTCTAATAAGGTGTAAAACAACTACCTTTTAAAAAATTTTTGTACTTTTACACTGTACTTTGCAAATGTAAGATATATTCAAGCCTTAGGCTAAGAGACAAGTCTAGTTAAAATCCTGAGTATAGAGGAGGAAGAAATTATAAGTCAAAATTAAAAATAATTTTGTCATTTCAAATTTGGGAAAAATCCTTTATTTGTTCTGATGAGAATGTCAGTAGTCATGGAACTGTGGTAAAAATAATGAAAAATCACTGGCCTGCGTCTGCTTAAATTGAAAACATTTTTTAATTAAAATTTGACAGTATTTTGTTCTTCCATTGCCTAGCCATGTCCCATCTTATTTCTCTATTTAATTCTCTTCTGGGTATGAGTAGCTTTAATTTTTAAATTAAACTTTAATGTGTGCCATACTATTGCTTCGACTCTATTTCCACACTACTTCAGAGTCTCAGAGTTAGTAACAGCACTATATTTGCTTCCTTCCCTAGATTATGAAAAGGAGCTACTTTTTAAAAAGAGACTGTAATTTATTATTAGTTGCAGGGGTTTTATTGCAAAATATTTTTTATTTGGCTTAAGCAAATATATGCCAATCTAACAATCTAAGTCCTGACTGGTGGATAATATTCATAATGCTTTGTTGACATTATAATAAAATTCTCTACCAGGAAGAATCCACTTTATGATATGCTAATTATAGTTAGTAATGAGCTAGTAATTTTTACTGCAAAAAAAAAGTCACTCACCAAAACAAAGAAAATATGTATATAAATTTGTAAGAAATTGAAGTATTAAAGAAGAGATGATAAAGAAAGCTTTGGGCATTCTTTTCTTTCTCCTTTGTGGTAGTAGTTTCTTTTGCTTGCAGTGGGTTCACTGTTTTCAGAGCTTAGTTCATGGAATATCTACCGACTTCTTTTCCAAGAATATGGTTTTTAACTTTTGTTTATTATAATTAAATGTACTATAATAGGAAATAATAAGAGGTTTTAAAAATATCACTTGTTTAGAAAAGATTTAATCTTTTATGGCAATTTTATTTTGCATATGCAAAGTTGATTGAACTTTGTGTTACTGTCAACTGTTATATTTCAAATTGTGTATGATACATTGTTATAGTTGCAGTGAAAAATAATGTTTTTTAAGCTTTAAGATATAGTAGATTATTATGCATTGGCTAGTCATGTGTTTTTACTTAATCCCACATCAAGTTAACTTTTGTTACCTTTGTTCTTCTTTTTATAAAGCTTGCCAAAAATTTTCTGAACTTATGGCAGGGCATAGTATGGAAATTAAGTATTATTTTAATAGTATTAAATCTTTGCCATCAGAAACCTGACCTAAATATGGAAAATATTATTGTGATACTTACACTTACTCTTCAAAGGAAAAGAAAATGAATTTAACTGTAGGGCAGGCACATGCCCAACTAACACTGATAAACTAATTTATTACTAGAGAGAGGAGAGCATGGAGTAAAAATAGATAAGTACAGTATATGACCCTAATAGCAAAGGAAAGTAAAAGCCACTTATCTTAGAATATATCAGACACACTGTTATTCAAATCATTCAGGAATATAATTACAGATGGCTTTTATAGCCCTAGTAATAAGGGTTATTTCTTTAAATTTGCAGTTGTTCCACATTACTGAAATATAAATATCTTCCCCCTATGTTAAATTAACACTGAAGATCTCCTTTACACTTATGCTAAAATAACAAACAAAATTTTAGTAAGTTCTGCTTTAAAATGCATAATTTAGATTAAAGAGAGATACAACCAAATGTAATATGTGCATCTTGTTTGAATCCTGATTCAAGCAAACCAGCTCTGAAAAGACATGTATTATAATATAGTCAGGGAAATGTGAACACTGACTGTATTTTACATGAACTTAAAGGGAATTTTTTTCTTTCAGGTGTGATAATAGAAAGTTTTCTTTAAAAGTCTTAATTAGAAACACAAACCAAAGTATTTACTGATAAAAGTAGATTATAGCTACAATTTACTTTTAAATAATTCAGAAGTGGAGTAAAAGGTTGGATTAAACAAAATTGGACAAATGATACTTTTTGAAACTTAGTGATGAGTACCACTTGTTCATTGTATTAGTCTTTCTGTTTTTGTGTACATTTGAAAGTTTTCATAATAAGATACTTGAAGTACATTATTTCAGAAACTTGTTTATTTCATATTCTCAGTGAGGCTTTGACATCCATGGTTTATAGAATATGTGACCTGACAAAGTTATCTTATAAATTTAAGCTGGTACACCAAAATTTGAGTTCAGTTCAGATTGTCATCTGTGAAATTAGAAGACTGAAGATTGTTTCTAAGAACCTTTCCAATTCTAAATTTCTAGACGTTTATGGGATATTAAGTGGAGATACTTTAGCAAACATCATGAGCATATGAGAAGTATTCATTAGAAGTATGAAAGAAGTAATAAGACTTGGACTCTGAGTCTCTGTAGGATAAGACAGGTCCTTTTTATTGGCCTTTCTGTTCCCAGTGCTTGATACATAATGGGTGCTCATCAAAAGTATGCTAAATGAATGAAATTAATCTTTTCCTATTTTCCAGCTTTATCATTAGAGATCATCCCTACTGGTGTCGGTTTAAAGGGCTATATTGTTAATATGTTAGTTTATTATATCACTGAGAGAATTCCAATCAAGCACATATCTAAAACGTTGTAGTGCTCCTTACATGTTCCTTTTATTAATTCTTTAAGATAGGAAAATGGAGAATAAGTTATTTCTTTAAGTTGTTTGATTAAATGTATCTTAATAACCATTCTTTGTATTTCTTAAATGCTCTCTTAATTCGGCTGAAAATACGGCATGGTAAACTGAGAAACTAAAGATATTTTTATTTTATTTTTCTGTCAATAGAGCAGGTCTCCTAAAAATTTAAAGCACATCTTTCTAAGGTAACATTTACCTCCTCACATCTTTAGCAGCTATCAGACATGACATGGGACATATTCATTAACCCTAAAAATTTTCATCAGAATCATGCACTGAAAGGGGGCAGCCCCGGCCAGACAAGAGGCTCATTTCAATTTTAACGGATATAATTAAAGGTTAATTCCCTGAGTCAGGATTAACGAGGAAAGTATAAATGATAGGCAAGAAGCTGCCTTTATAATACAAGATTAGAACAATACAATTATAATAAGAATTAGAAAAAAACAACTTCTAAAAAGGATTCTTTAATGAACAAATTAAATTGTGATCTCTAAACATGAATATATAAGATAATACTTCTTAAGAAATCTTTAAATTGATGTTGTATAATTTAGCATATTTTCTCAAATGTAGAAATGATGGTTAACATTAAAAACTTTTTCATTATTAGGAAGTTGCCAAAAATATACATATACATACATACATACATACATACATATGTATATATATGTATATATATCCATATGATGCTTTCAAATGTCAAAAAAAATTCTCACTTTTTATGTCCAATTACCTTTGCCTAAGTAATCATTGATCTTTTTCTCTCTCTGCCCCACCTTTATCAAGTACTTATGTTTATACTTTAAATCTACTTTTCTTATAGAGGATATAACTCTTTTTCATCTAGTGGCAATAAGAAAGTTAACATGTCATTTTCAAGTATAGTACATTTACATATTTTATAATTTTTAAATATATATATATTTTTTATTGATTTCAGAGAGGAAGGGAGAGGGAGAGAGAGAAACATCAAGGATGGGAATCACTGATCAGCTGACTCCTACACATCCCCCACTGGGGATTGAGCCTGCAACCCGGGCATGTACCCTGGCCAGGAATTGGAACCATGACCTCCCGGTTCATAGGTCGATGCTCAACCACTGAGCCACATCGGCCAGGCCATATTTTATAATTTTTTTGTTACAATTTAAGCTCAGTGCTCTATTTTATTTTATGTAGTTCGTATTGCTTTATTTTTCTTTAACCTCAGGACATTGAGCCAAGCTTTTAAATATGTTGTATATTGCTAGAAAACTACCAAACATATTGTGTTAAACATCCTTAGCACATAGTTGGCACATAGTTGGGTCCCAGGAAATGTTATCATTTTCATCTGTTTTTGTATTATTGTGATTGAAGCCATATACATTTTTAATTAGTTGAATCCTAAATTCTATTAAATATTTATCTCTGTTATAGGATTCCAAGAGAAGTTGTATCCAATTTAGCCTTATAAATGTAAACAAAATAATTGTCCATCATAACTGCAGGTGGTGGAAAATTGTCCCTAAGAAACTGAGGTTTCATAAAAGGAGTTTACATTTTGTCAATCACTCTTGAGCTGATTTAGTATAATGAATCTGTATGCTGGGGCAAATGTGAGTATTGATGCCTAGAAGCTAAATAATCCAGTAACATCACTCCTGGAAAAACATATGGTGCTATTTGAAAATTATGTAGCCTGTGATATATAAAAACTATAAGCACTATACTACTATTACCATGGAAATAAATTGTAAGTTTAATACAGATTTACTTGATAAAATGATTTTTTTCCTTTTTTCTTTTTGGTTAAGCTGACAAGTGCAGGAGAATTTGCTTTATGTATACATTGTGGGAAGCCTGGGGAAAATGGATAGTGTTTCCCTGGTATGTAGATTAACCCACACATTATATTTGGAGTGGGACAGCTTGCTGTTTTGAACAATATTTTGACATTAAGAACTCCACAAAATAGTATTTAAGCCCCCTTTGGCGTGGGCAGTTGATAACTTTTCATTCATAATTAGCTCATAGAGAACCGAGAGACATTTCAGGGAAATTGAACTGTCAGTGGGTAGAAACAAGCATTTGACCTCATCACATTGAGTGGGGCCCATCATAATTTGTTCATTTGGTGCCCATCAGCCCAGCCTCATCTCTCATACGGCACCTCGCTGACCTTCCCTCTCCAATTCCGCTCAGTTCAGCTTTAATTATGACTCTGCAGACCTGAAGAAATATTGCAGCTTGCTCTCAAAAACCCTGAACTGCCACTCACCAAAAGATTGGTTTTTAACAGGTAATAAATGCCCAGAAGAAATGGTGCTATGTCCACACCGAGAACTGGGCTTCTTTTGAGGTTTTGCTTGCTCCCAAGTGTGTCACTGTTGCCTAGTGAAGTTTTTATTTCTGACACAGTAAGCTTGTGAGTGAATTCACTGCTGTAAGGAAATATCATGAGTTCTTTGAAGTAGGTAAACTTTTATCCATCCACAGAAGAAATTCTTAGTTACTTGGTTATCCAGTGAATTCACTAAGCCTGTGTCACCTATTGAAAGTTGAGAAACAACTTTCGATTGGTTAGGTAAAACATTACTGTTGTTAGAGTGCTACATTTTAACTTTTTATTTTAATTGATAATTCCTTTTTAAGATATAGATAAAAAGGGAGAAGTCATAATTTCTTTTTCTAGCAATGTATTTATAACTTAGCAAATAATTTGGCAGGAGGAATCCTGCTATGTTAACAATATTGTCTTTGCCAACAAAACAGACAAAATGATAAAGTTTAAAAGAAGCATTCATTTTGCCTACCCTGCCACACCATCTCCCTATCTTATATACACACACCTGACAATATTTTTGTAAAGCAAGTTGATGCAATCAGAGACTATGTAGGAGGAAAATATAAAGCTTAGAAAATTATAAAGTTTAATTTTTGTTTTCAGATTATATCCCTGAACATTTCATTGCAAATAGAAATATTGAAAACTGTAGTCCCATACTTTGTATCCTTGCAGTGAATGTTAAACTGTCAGCAGGATTTTCAGGTCATTTGACAAAAAGGATACAGGTGCAGTAGCTAGCAGTGAAGGTGACTGCTAGTTTCATCAATCACTTTGCCTTTCTTTAAGTTGATACATAATGGACCCCTTCAATCAGCTTCCTTGTTCTTTGTCACTTGTTTGGAAAGAAGAAAAAAAAGAAGGGTAGAAAGGCTGGACTCTAAAGTCAAGGTTAGGAAATGAATTGTTATTTACTCGGTATAGAGGATGTCAGTGTGAAGGGGGCTGGCTCTTCATAATATGTCGCGTTTGTCAATGGGTGATAATACGCAGTTTGAAGCGTCACATGGGTCTTGTTCAGTGACAGTGCTGCTAAAGTAGTGATTCTAAATATGAATTTGAAATTTAGACATAGCTTTGTGACAGGTACATGTTTTGAACCAGAAAATGTTCATATACAGGCATGTTTTACTTTTGGGAATTACATCAAACTATTTAGTCACAGAGCATAACCATAGGTAGATTGTGAATACTTGCCAGCCACTGGCAATTTCCAATTCCATCATACTTGATAGAATTGGAAATTTTCTTAAAATCTTTGAAAAAATAATTTGAAATTTGACATAGCTTCATTTGCTAAAATGGATAGATGTACTGCCCAACAAGTTCGAATGCCTTGTTAATTTTAAACACCCAGGGAGTAAGTAAAATAGTTAAAAGAAATGCTCAGAAGTTAGTGTCTGACTTATTTGAACTGTTTCTTCCTTAGGAAACAATATATTTTAACTAATTTTTAAAAGAATGATACACATCTGGAGAAGGTTATCAATTCTCCAGTCTTCGGATAAATGGACACAGGGAATCATAACATATCTTTTTTTAATACCTGACCAGATTGTGTGTATTCTGAAACTCACCAGTGTGCCTTTTAAGTTATATTTTTATAGATATGTGGCTCAATGCTTATTTAAAAGCTATCAACCAAAAGGAGCCATTATATATCAAGAAGCAGTGAAATGATCTGAGCAAGTGTCAGATCAAACATAAAAATTACCCAGCATGCATATATGTAATTTCTCAGTTCTCTGAGACTTCCAAAAATAGTTTGGGTAGAATAGTGAATACAGGTTAATGTCCTGTACATTCTTTGCAGACTTGATATCAGTGGCTGGAGCTAGTTTTCCTGCTTCTAGTAAAAGCTTTGGAGATTATAGTGACAGGTTTAAAACACACACTAATATTTCTATTAATAAACATGAACGGAGTGTCTTCTACATTCTAAAGCAAATTTAAAAAAAAGTAATCCATAGTTGCATGGATTGAGGCACCTCTTTCTGTTATGGAAACAGAAACCATGAACACAAGAGTGCAGGAGAGAATGTGTAGAGGGGTACTGAAGGTTTGTATAAAGTATTTGGGTTCTTGGCAGAGGAAATGACTAACACTAACAAAATTTCAGAGATGAATTCTTTATCTTGGATTATGATACTGAATGCCTTCTGTAATATGATTTGTAGATGTGGAATTTCTACCAAGAACTGTTTTGCCATTCTACATGTATTTCTGTCAGACAAACACAGATTGAATTTTTTCTGAGCATCATTTGCTTATATTTCTGATGGTTCAACTTTTCTCACATAGACCTGGTTGCATAAGCGCCCACTGGTACACCTGCGGTATTTATCCCAGCACTTACAACATTAACTTTACACAAGTAATTGCAAAATGCTTAAGAATCTGGATTCAGAGACTCAGTATGACCTTTATAAAAGTCTTAACTTTTTTTATTGTGCTTTTCTCAGAGAAAAATGGCTCTAGAAAAAGCTAACGTTTTTAAGAGTTCCTTCAGAATTATTACCCTTTTAATACCTACTTGTTCTGTTCCTCCCAAACCCTTAGTTTTCTTGTTTCCTTGTTTTATCCCCATTGAAACTTGTCTTTTTTGTGCCTCATCACCCAAGTGTCTGTAACTACTACTGCTTACAGAAATCCCCTTTTGTTTGTACAGAACTCATACAAAATGTTCCTATTTATGCATATTTGATAAAAAAGACTAATAATACATATTAACTAAAGAGGGATAAGAGGTTGACTTAGATAGCATGCAGTGCATTAGGTTGGAGCCTTTGGAAGACAATTCATCGTGGTCTTTTTTAAATTGGTTTTCAGTACCTGTTAACTGAATGGATAAAGATCAACTCAATATGCTCATTTAAAATATAGAAAGGTTATTGGTGGAGGGGCATTTTTAAAAACTAGTTCTCTAAATGATTCTGACAAATAACTGTCCAGGTTTGAGAGCCACTCAAATTCATTAGTGTTCAAGCTTAAGTCCAATGAAGAAATACTATAGGTAAAGCAGAATTTTTGATGTTTTTCAGATCACAGACTAGCCATTGAAAAATGTATACAAATAAACATTTGTACCATAGACCCATAGGTAGATTTTACAACACAAACATTCAGAACAGTAGTTTTCAACTAGGCATCAAATACCTTTATTAGTTTGTTATTGCTGATGTAACACATTACCACAAACATGGTGGCTTATAACAATGTGAATTTATTATTTTGCAGTTCAAGATGTCAGAAGCCCAAAATGGGACTCACTGAGCTAAAATCAAGGTGTCAGCAGGCTGTGTTCCCTTCTGGAAGCTCAAGGGGAGAATCCTTTATTTTGCCTTTTCCAGCTCTTCAAGGCTGGCCACACTCTTTGGCTCAGGACTCCTTCCATCGTCAAAGCCAGCAGTGACCAATTGAGTTGTTTTCATACTGCGTCACTCTGACAATGACTCCTGCCTCACTCTTTCTGTTATAAGATTCATATAATTACATGGCTCACCCAGATAATCCAGGAAAATTTTCCCGTCTCACATTTAGTTGGTTAATTCCCCCTTGTCGTGCATTATTACATATACATAGGTTCTGTGGGGTGGGACATGGATACTTTTGGGAGGACATGATTTTGTATACCACCTCACCCATAGACCCTGTGGGGAGAGGAAGAGGACTCATACTCATGCCTCATCTATCAAATTGCAGAGGAGAGGAAAGGTAGGGTCATGGCTTTTCTGGAGATCATTCTGATGCTGCGCCACATATAACGGGGTACTCTTTGATCTTGACCTTGATGGCACCATGGCACTCACTATACCTACAATTCAAGTGGAGCCCTGCTATAGGGATTTTGCCAGCTGAAGTTTTCAGATCAATCATATTAGTTAAATTTCATATATTTATATTTTCCTCAAGCTATTTTTATGCCTTTTTAAAATCAGAATTTTTATTTCAAAATTGTATCAGTTTACACTTATTAGAATCAGAATTATAGTAGCATTTTTCATTGATTTTCTCAGTAGGTAATGGAAACAAACCTCAAATGACATGAATTTTATGCAGAGGCTTTAAAATATTTTAAAACATTTTAAGTATATACTACTCTGAAATATAAATATAAGCACAAATAACTAACTTGTACTATTAAGGCAGGAGAGAATTCAAAACTTATTTACATTTTTAATTATGCAAAAATGTACAAGGAAATTGTCTAGGCTTAGCACTTTATTTACATGGTGCAGAAGAATAAGGTTAAATAATAATATGAAATCCATAAAATGAAATAATAATATGAAAATTAAACTATAAAAATGTCAAAATAGAATGTGAGTAATACCATTATGAGCTGGAAGTATGGTCAGAAAGAGTTGAATGAACAAATTGGGGCTTGAGCTGAGCATTGTATGATGGATGGTATTCGATATTTAACTAAATCATTACTTACTTATGATTTAAGTAAATCAGGAACTAACCAGGGAGATCTATGTGCAAAATTGATAAAGTAAGGGATGCACTAAAATTTAGAATTAAAATTGGAGGGCTGTGCTTTTAGATTTTTTAAAGGCTTATTATTTCATTAATGTGTTATAGATCTAGGAATTCCTGTTCTTGAAATGACCCTTTCTGAAAAGATCGCACACAAGAAGAAATGGAAAATTGTTTATGATCCTATGATTAGATCCCTAGGGGTAGTTCCTTTTTATTTGGTATGTTATGTGAAAAATACGCTAACCTACCTCAAAGCGCACTGGCTGTCAGACTTAGGGCTTTAAACCAAATGGTTGACTTAATTTTTTCTTCCCTTAGCTTAATATGGGAGGAACCTAAGAGCCCACTGCTGCCTCATCGCAGGGTAAAGTCTAAAATTAGAGGAATAGTGGCAGAAACGTTTAATAAAGATAGCAAGTGAGGAGCTGAAAGTTAGACTTTGCCGTGAGTTGGATGGAGAGTTAACTCAAGTAAAAGAGGATGGTAGGACTATATTCATGCCACAGGTAATCTTGGAATGACTTAGCTCTGACTCCTTTCTTATTTGGGTGATTATCTTCAGTACGCTCTTAGAGTAGACAAACAAATGACAAGGTGGGTGGGCAGTATCCTGTATAGAAATGGTACCATGTTCTTGAAGAGTTGGATTTATTTCTGGACACCGACCTTTTAAAAAGCAATACATCATTCTCCATCCAACAAATGCCTGCCATGGCCAATAATATGTTGGCATGTCCATTTTCGGCTTATAGTACAAAATAAATGAAAGCCAAGGACATTACAATTGGGAGGGAAGGAGAACTATTATTTAAAAGGCTTTTAAATGATGTCACTATATATTCTTTTAACAACATCCTCTAAAAGCCTTTGAAAAAAATAGTCCCTTCCTCCTTCTGTTGTTAACAAAGACCATACTAGGGACCGCTCTTTAAAAGGCTGTTAAATGGTGATACTATATTTTTTAACATCAACCTCATTTAGAAACCTTTTAGAGAACAGTCCTGTTCACCCACAACTAACACAGAGAAAAAGGACATGGGGGAAGGGATTGCTTTTTAAAGGCCTCTGGATGGTACTAGCAATAAATACAGCACTATTGTTTTTTTAAGCCCTTCTCCATTGGTGATTCAGCTTTTTGATATGTACTTTTAACTTCCTGACCTTATTGTATATGACATTGGTGTTTTAACATTGACTGAAAATTCAATTTACTAATAATGCCAATAATGCCTTTTATTGAACGGCTTAAAAATCAATTTCAGAACTCAGTGAACCAGACAGGATATGTATAACTAGCCCCATTTTACAGAAGAGAAAAACAGAAGCTCGGTGAGCCTGTAGTTTAGCTGAGGTCTCACTAAGCGTTTATGGCTGAGTTGAAACCATAACCAGGTCTCTTGACATCCAGCTGCTTTCGATTGTATTCATTACTTTTTCTTTAGTGATATTTTTCATTTCCCTTTTCAATATGTTCAAATACTGAGTTAATTTATTTTTGTTAGTATAAAAATGGAATTCTATAAGCTTTGTACTAAAGATATATATGTAGATGGTGGAGGTTTTATTAATACTGTAATTCTGATAAAGTAAAGAAATATAAAATATCTCAAAGCATTGAGATGTTATGACGTGCAGACTTTTCCTGAGATTCCTTTGCTTTATGATGTATACTTATGAAATTATCATTTGAAATCCACTTTCAGGTTTCTAGCTTATTAAATAACTGATATTTTAATGATGATACTAATTTCCTTTTATTAGTTTGCTTTTGAAAGTTATTCTGTTGACTAAGGATACTGATTCATAATTAAGATCATATTCACAAAAATTTCCTCAGTTATCATTAATCTTTGGAAAGAAAGAAATGCTGGTTCTTCCCACTTCCTATTCAGATCTCTGAAGGAGAGAAAAAAAATCTCTCCACTTACTTGCATTACTGACCTTTATTTTTCTTTATCACGAGGAACATTTTGTGTATATTGAAAAAAGTCATAGCTTATTGCTTGGCAGAAATGATGCTTAAAAATATTAAATCCCATCTTAATTCTGCCACTATTTTTACCCTTATACTAATAAATGTAATCTTTAATAATAATGGAAGAAGAGTATTTTCATCAACAAAACACTTTCATATGCAGTATTTCTCTGAATCCTTATAAGACAATCCTACGAATTAGGTAGTGTTACCCTTTATTTTACAAATTCAAGCTAAGATAAATTAGTTTTCTTCTTATCAAATAACTTGAATGCCTTCTAACTTAAAATTTAGTGTTTTCTTTCTTACCACTGCCAACTCTAACTGCCTGACAAGAAGGAAGTATAGCTTTCCATACTTCTGAAGAAAAATACTCCATATGTCAAGAAAAAAATGTACAGTCACAGAATACATGGGCCAGTGCTGAAGCATGAGCACCTAGGACCTAATTCCAGCACTTGATCCAGAAAAATTCAAGACTTTAATGAAAAGAAAGCTGGGTCATCAGAAGGCTTTGCTACCACAGACATGGACTCCAAAGACTCTAAGGTTCCTGTGTAGTAAATCACATTCTTCTCCCCATGCCTACCTTCTCCCTGACACATTTAAAATATACAGGACAAATCAGGCAGAAATAAACACAAGTGTGTGTGTGTGTGTGTGTGTGTGTGTGTGTGTACATGTGCGTGTGTGTTTCTGGTCTCGAAGGACCCATTTCCCCATCTTTGTTCTATGGCAGGAATTCCTCAGCAGCTATGGCACCTCTGATTGGCATCTATGATGTAAAAGGATCCTCTTCCCCTCTATCGGATTCAAGGAAAGCATCCCTAAAGAGTCCTGTTACTTGAAATTAAAGTAGCTGTAATAATGCTGCCTTTCCAATTAGCGCATCATCTAAGACATACTTTTTTCTTCCTCCAGGACTTCATCCAGATGAGATCCATATCCCCCTGTCTCCTCACTACAGTCCTTTAAATACAAGCAGCATGGCCAGTTTTTAGATGCAGTGGTCCCATGAGTAAAATATGTCAAACAGCTAACAATTTCCCTCCCTCACATACTTTTATAAAGTACTGTTACATAGCCTAGCTTTTCCATTTGGAACTTGCTGTCCTATAGGAAGTATTCTCAGCATGACCTCCTGACTCAGAATGCTCTATAATTCTGTTTTGACAAAATCATTATTTCCAGCAGGAGTGTTTATATGACACTCCCAGCTGTTGCATCTAGGCCATTCCCTTAAAATTTAAAAAAATATATATTTTTATTGATTTCAGAGAGGAAGGGAGAGGGAGGGAGAGACATAAATATCAACGATGAGAGAAAATCATTGATTGGCTGCCTCCTGCATGCCGCCTGCTGGGGATCGAGCCCACAACCCAGGCATGTGCCCTTGATCAGAATCGAACCTGGGACCCTTTAGTCCACAGTCGACGCTCTATCCACTGAGCCAAACCAGCTAGGGTTAGGCCATTCCCTTTTTCTCCTCATTTCCCTTGTTTTTATGAGGCCCATCCCATGTTACTATACCTTTTCCCTTTCTTGTCATTCTCATCTTGGGATATCTTCATCACTTACCATATTCAGTATCTTACACATAATCTCTCCACTCCACCATCATCCTGGGAGACTTCCATGTATACATTAATAATTTGTGCAATGTGTCACAGCCTCTTGACCTGCTTAGTTTTCCTAACTTTCCTGTACTGAATTGTAGCCACACACGCCTTTATTTTAATTCTGAAATCTTATTTTACTCCCTCACTCGTGCCTGTCATGTTCATCAGGCACTACTTTCTTCCAAATTTTCTTTTTATGTTTAGCCTAGATTTACAACAACCCTGAAGTAAGATGGTAATTTCCCCATTTCACATTATGAACATTGAAGTCCCTAGAGTTATTTATTTTTTTTAGTGTCATAGGGGTTATGAGTTACAGAGCTGGAGTTTCAGCTCAGGTCTGTCTGGCTTCAAAGCCAAGCACTTTCCACCACACCTCACTAAGCATATAAGGGAGGTACATTTTAAAAGACTTCTTTTTACAGGAGTCTATGGTACGGGTTGGTGTGTAAGGGATCTAAAGGCAGGGAGACCAATTTGAATGAGCAAGCAGAAGGGAGCAAAAGATTTGGAGGGACACAAATTGATAATTATGGTTAAACCTAAGGGGGATTTTGCTTATATTCCCATACAGTTTGAAATAACTTTCAATAAACATGCACTACTTCTGCAATTTGAAAGAAAAAAAAATTAGTGTTTTAAATGTCAATGATGACCTGAACCAGCAGCTTAGGCTGGTGGTAGATGGACAGAAAAGAAGGAAATGAATACAAGAGACATCAAACTTGTCAACTAGTTGTTGCAGGGCAATGAGGATGTCAACAATAACGCGAAGATTCTGAACTTGGTTACAATGGAAGAGTACACCAAATGTTTTATTTTTTATTTTTTCATATTATGTCATTGATACTGTCAGTGAGAAAGCAATAGAACTGTGAAGGTCAAGTGATTATCACATCTATCAAATAACACAGCACATGTCCTTATGTAAAATGTTTTGGTTCTAATGAAATTTGTTGTAACCAATTACAGGAATCTTCCTGCTAAGCACTTTGAAAACCAGACTCAGTTTTGTTTTTATTAGGACCCTTAAAACGAAAGTCAGAAAAAAAAAAATTGGAAATAATAGTAAAACACATATATAAGAGTGGTATAACGTATTTGTATCCAGTTTCTGGAACTGTTTTTTTTCTTTTTTTTTTCCATGGGAGTGGTAAATAAAAGTATGTATGCATCATTTCAGATTTCTTAAAAGTATTGACAGTAAAGCTTACAGATTATATTTGGGGAGGAGAAAAAGTAGGATATTATTATAAAGTAATTTCCTCCTCATCTCAACACCAGTGTAAATTGAATACATCCTATACCAGAGGGTCAGCAAATGTTGTAAAAGGCAAGATAATACTTTTAGCTTTGCAGGTGCTAACTACTGAGCTCTGCCATTCTGATACCAGGGCAGTCATAGACAATGTATAAGTGATTGAAAATAGCTGTGTTCCAATAAAACTTTATTTATAGACATTGACATTGGAATTTCATATGACTTTAGTGTCACAAAAAACGTTATTTTTCTTTTTTTCAATCATTTAAAAATGCAGAAACCATTCTTTGTTTACAGGCTATATG